>NW_015506773.1:0-3376 GCF_001515645.1 Sinocyclocheilus grahami
TGTGTGTGTGTAGCTGAAGGAGGGCAGAAGACGCCGGCCGCTGAAGACTCGGAGGGCAGTCGGGAGAAGAAGCCTCGAGGCGTGAGACAGGGATACGTTCACAAACCCTTCCTGTACTCGCGCTACTACAGCGACTCCGATGACGAGGTGACGGTGGAGCAGCGCAGACGCTCGGTGGTAAGAACAACTCTAGAAGCCCATGCTTCTGAGCTCATTCACGAAACACCAGCAGAATTAATTGTGTGTAAAGCCGTTCGGTCCCACTTCATATTTGGTGGCCTTACTTGCATAAAAAAATATGTATTAATATTGTATTGCAAAACACTTTTGCTGCTATGTAGGTGGGATATGGGTAAGGTTAGAAACAGGTTTAGGGGTATGGGTAGGTTTATGGTTGGTTTAAGGTGTAAGGGATGGATCAACAGTGTAATTATAAAAATAAGTTACATTCAGGTATTTTTAAAAATATAAGTATAATGTAAAAACACGCATGTACACTAAGTGCATTGTACCAAATTATTGTTATTGTATTTATATATTGTTGTTATAATTATTGTTATTCATTTTTTATTAATTGTATGACATAGTTAGAAAAACAATTAATCAATAAATATATTTAGGCAAACTGATAGCATTGTATTTTAATATAACGCTATTTATTATAATAATATATAACATTAAAATGAATGATCATTTAGTTATATTTGAAATTATTTCAATACAAACATTTGAATTGCTCATAAAGCAGTGTATATAATAATAACGTTACAATACCTTTTAATTATTAAATTGTTTCTATTCCAATGTGTTTTTTTTTTATGTATATATAAGCATTTAAACAATGGCTGTCATAAAACCGGTATTGACGATTCTTAGGATTTAAGAATCAATATTTGTTCATCCAACTGAAAAATTGATTTAAAACCGAAAATCCACACACTCAACCCAGCCCACAAAATTGTTCTAATTATTGTTGTGATGCACAATTTTCATCTGGTTTTTGTTGTCGTCGAAGTTCAAACCATTCCGATCTGATATAATTTTCTTAATTTTCACTTTCACTCCGCAGGCCAGAGACAAAGAGGAGCGTCTGTTGAAGCGGCAGCAGAACCGTGAGCGAATGGAGGAGAAACGCAGACTGAGAGCAGCTCAGAACGAGGAACAGGGTACCTGCACTCGTGTGTGTGTGTGAGAGAATGTGTGTGTGTGTGTGTGTGTGCGCGCGTTTGTGTGTGCGTGCGTGCGTGATAGAATGTGTGTGTGCGTGCGTGTGTGAGAGAGAGTGTGCGTGTGTGTGTGTGTGTGTGTGTGCGAGAGAGTGTGTGTGAGAGAATGTGTGTGTGTGTGTGTGTGTGCGCGCGTTTGTGTGTGCGTGCGTGCGTGATAGAATGTGTGTGTGCGTGCGTGTGTGAGAGAGTGTGTGTGAGAGTGTGTGTGTGTGTGTGTGTGTGTGAGAGAGTGTGTGTGTGTGCGTGCGTGCGTGAGAGAATGTGTGTGTGCGTGCGTGTGTGAGAGAGTGTGTGTGTGTGTGTGTGTGTGCGTGCGTGTGTGAGTGAGTGCGTGTATGTGCATGAGGGTGTGTGTGTGCGTGCGTGTGTGAGTGAGTGTGAGTGAGTGTGTGTGAGTGCGTGAGTGAGTGAGCGTGAGTGAGCGTGAGTGAGCGTGTGTGTGCGTGTGTGAGTGAGTGTGAGTGCGAGTGAGTGAGTGAGTGAGTGAGTGAGTGAGTGAGTGAGTGAGTGAGTGAGTGAGTGCGTGCGTGGCGTGCGTGCGTGCGTGCGTGCGTGCGTGTGTGCGTGCGTGCGTGCGTGCGTGCGTGCGTGCGTGCGTGCGTGCGAGCGTGAGTGAGTGAGTGTGTGTGTGTGTGCATGAGTGCGTGTGTGTGAGTGCGAGTGAGTTAGTGAGTGAGCGTGTGTGTGTGTGTGTGAGGGTGTGAGTATGAGAGATAGAGCGTGAGTATGTGCGTGTGTGAGAGTGTGAGTATGTGCGTGTGTGAGAGTGTGAGTATGTGCGTGTGAGTGTGTGTATGTGCATGAGTGCGTGTGAGTGAGCGTGTGAGTGTGAGTGCGTGTGAGAGTGAGCGTGCGTGTGAGTGACAGTGTGTGTGTGTGTGCGTGTGTGAGTGTCTGTGTGTGTGAGTGTCTGTGTGCGCCAATGATCTAATCTCTGATGTGATATTTTCCTCACAGATCGGAAGAAACTGGCGAGTCTCTCTGCGGATCAGAGACCTCGAGCCAAGGAGGCTCGAAAAGAGAAGAAGGTCCTTGAGAAGAAAGTGGCTCTGAGCAGACAGAGAAAGAGAGACTCCAGGTTTGTGGGTCAAACTTTGGTTCCCTTAAGTCAGCCAAGCAGGTTTTTCAGAAAGCTCCATGTAATGCAGAAACAGACTAGGGCTGCAACAAACTTTATTTTGATAATCGATTAATCTAATGATTATTACAACGATTAATCTGTATGCTTTGTTCTATTAGTCAGCTTTTACAATTAGTAAAAATAATGAGTTGCACATTCTAACTAATATATAAAATAAGCCAGTCACTTCAGTTTTTGAACATTCCAAACAATTATATTACTAGTGTACAATTACAGTTTTTATACAATTATTGTTTTTACAATACAAACAAATATATTTGGCACACAAAATGAGATGACAGACAGAGAGACGTTCTCATTCATCATTAACTGTATGAAATAGCAACTCATCACGCTGCCTAACATCTCCTTTTGTAAGTCATGTGGATATGGAACAAAATAATAGTGATAAGACATTTTATTTTTGGATAAATTTAATTTAAAACATGGTCTCTCTTAAAACACCTGATAGTGTTATGCTAATCAAAACGGTCCTGAGCTAGATTAAGCTTTAATCTATGCAAACCAAATTGTCACTTTAATGTAATTATTATTATTTTTTGCGTTCACTAATAAAAAGATTTTGGGTTGCACCACACTGGAGAGCTGCTTTATAACGGAAAATCAAGTTGTAATTCTGACTGAAAGCATCATTGACACTGTTTTTTATGATTAATACTGTAAAGCTGCTTGCTTTAAATCAATCTCTTGTATAAAGCGCTGTATAAATAAATGACGTGACTGGACTTTACTGGAGTACCGATTGCAGAGCTCATGCAAACTTATCCACATCGCTGTAATCAGATGCTTTCTTAACTGCTGTTTTCTCACCGCTGTCGTTTTTGTTGTGTGTTTGTTGCGTTATTGAGAGGAAAGCGTGCAGCACATACACTCTCCGACTCTCATAAGCATTGTGTGTGTCGTCTTTTCTTGAATTGCATTCAGTGTTGCCAATTTAGCTACTTTGTAGCTAGATTTAGCTCCCTTTTGAGACTTTTTTTCAAAAGTTTAGGGACAAATATAGCAA
>NW_015506773.1:3620-12560 GCF_001515645.1 Sinocyclocheilus grahami
GTTCTTCCACCAAACAATGTAGCTCCTCAGAAACAGTTGTGGTTGTCTACAAAGCTTCAAGTGCAGTTAATTATTTGTCATGCTATACGTGCTAACAGCCGATGGTGGGGTTGAAGCTATGCTCTTTTATTTGCCGTTAAACGGTTGAACACTGCCGTGTGTGTATCCTGTCGCAAAATGCGGCGAAAAGTCCTAATAATGTGATTAAGGTGTTTACATGTCTTTACTGCACTTCAGCAACGCGACTAAAATAGGAATACTCCACATGTCTTAATTCGATTTGCTTACTTCAAGTTAGGGGTGTGCGATATTGACAAAAAATCATATCTCGATATTTTCTGGGATTTTATCGATGACGATAATTAGACGATATTTTGCTGAGTGTTATTGTGCTGATACCTTAAGGACTGCCGAAGACAGCTGACTCCTAATGTTTGTAATATTCTTCATATTCTGTGTGCTGGTCAGTTCATACTGATAGAAATTAATCTTTTCCAATAAGTTTAAACTGATTTTTGCGTTTTATGGGCATTTTTACCTTTATAAAGCCATTTTTTCTAAAAGTGTCCATTATCTTTTGAGTCAAATTCTTACATTTAATCGGGGATTAGAATAATAAGACATATGGGCTGTTACCGAGCAAATTAAATCAACACAGAAGCTGCATCTGAAGCTGCATTTAGATGTATTTACACACGTGTATTTTGTTTAATGCAAGACATGAATGCATTTAACCTGCAATTACAAATGCATAAATAATGTTTTGATATATTAAACATAAAACATTGAATACTGATATTTGAAATGATTTAAAACGTGAAAAAAGCAAAGAAAGTAAAAGCCGGAATGTGAAATTAAAGCCGCCAGCAGGTGGCAGCGAGTCACTGTTAATAAGCGAGTCATTGCGATTGAACCGAATCATTTAAACGAGTGATTCATTCAGGAACGAAACACCGTCGTGTTGCTCAGAGATGCAGAACAGCGCTGTGGCTGTATTCGGGATGATTTTTGTTGGTGAAATAGAGCAAAAACAAGCAATATGGTGTCTAAAACGCAAGTCTCTTAATTAACTTATTGTTTACTGAATTCAATGTCACATTTGTAATCATGGTAATATTTGGAGAAAACCGGCACTCTTCGTGTGAAATTGAATAACTATATGAAGTGGTATAAATATATACATGTTCTGCCGTCATGTCTTGAATTTGTGATCATTCTAAATGCATTTTAATAGCCTGAATCATGCAGTGAAAGAACACACGCTAAATGCGCTCGCACTAGTCTAGACTTCACGTGATGTACGCATGCGCTCTGTAGAGGTGTTTTGAATGGTTTTTGCAAAATACTCGATAATGTTAAATCGCACATCGTTAAAACAACAATTACGATATTACCGCAGACGATATATATCGCACACCCCTACTTCAAGTATGACTTTAGCCGGATTAAGGTAATCAAAAGTCTCTGTTTACATGGTAGATTCTTAATCAGAGTATTGTCTTAATCGTGTTAAAATCTGAATATTGTTGTCCATGTAAACGTACTGACTGACTGTTTCTTTTCAGAAAAGAGGATGAGAGGAAGAAAAGTGATACTGAAGGTGATTCAGTCAATAAAGATGTAAGTGTCTCTCGTTCTCTGCTCTCTCTCTCTCTGTCTGTCTCTCTGTAGTTAACGCTTCTGTCCGCCTCTGCAGGTGAAGCCCGCGGGTCTGAAGGCAGTGCGACGGCCGTCTGATCTGGAGGAGCAGCGCAGGAAGAAGACCGACAGCGAGGAGAAACTCCCGGACAAAAACCGCATTCACTCCTTCATCCTGGACCTGGAGCTGGGGACAGAGGAACGCCGGAAAACCGTTCGGAAAGACTCGCTTTCCAAAGAAAAAGAGCGCAAAGAGAAGGAGAAAGAGCGCGGTGTCCCTGACGAACGGCTCAAGCACAAACTCAAGACGGAGAGCAGGAAGAGCGGAGACGCCGCGGCCGACGAGAAAGACGGAGGGACTGCGAGAGGAGCAGCTGACGAGAAGAAGGGGTCAAAGGTCAAGCCAGACAGGAAGAGTTCCGTGTCTTCCCGAGAAGGCAAGACGAGTGTGTCTGAAGCTGCGGATGAAGGGAACCTGAAGAAAGGAAAGACGGCTGTGAATGAGAAGGAGAAACCGAAGCTGCTCCGGCGTCTGGACTCCACCGGCTCCTCAGAGGAGAGGTCAGAGGTCGAGACGGGTTCAGAGGTCAGCCGGAAGAAAGACAAGCAGCCTAAAGAGATTCCCAAGAGGTCGAAGAGTCACCCGGAGGCTAAAGCGGGAGAGAAGCCCAAGATGCGGATGGATAGAAAGGATTCGTCTGCGGACAAGCCTCATCCGCAGAAATCCGGCTCGGAAACCGAAGGACAGAAGGTCAAATCCCTAACGGAGAAACACAAGTCTAAATCCCAGAACCCCAAATCAGAGAAAAAAATCGAAGCCAAGACTAAACCAGGCACTGCAGAACAGAAAAAAGACGACAAGAAAACCTCAGAGGAGAAAACGAAGGACGCAAAGGTTGTGAAGAAAACGAGTGAGAAGAAGGCGCAGAAAGATTCAGACAGGAAGCTGGGAGGGAAGGAGAACCCGCCGGAAACCGTCTCCAGTACCACACCTTTACCTGACGACCCTTACGCCGCCCTGAGCGACGTCACTCCCGAATCTGAGGACGAGGAGGCGGAGCTTGCAGAGCCCCGCCCACTGTCTGCAGAAGCCGACGCCCTCTTGAGCCTGATGGACGTCCGCACCTCACAGCAAGAAGCGGAGGCCGATCGGAAGATGAAGGAAGCGGCGCTGGCTCTGCTCTCCATGGATCCGGATATCGCACACTCCTCGGATCTCACAGCCGCAGATTCTCCGATCGCAGTGGAGACGCTTCCTGTAGGCATCGAGGACACGGGAAGTGTGTTGGAATGCTCTGAGACCGAGTCCGCCGTAATCGCTACATCTGCAGCGGAGCCCATGGAGGCGGAGCCTCTCGGGTCACAGGAAGTGACATCAGAGGTAAACACATGATGTCGTACACTAGCAGTCAAAAGTTTTTGAACGAAGAGTAAGATTTTTTACGTTTTTTTAAGAAGTCTCTTCTGCTCACCAAGCCTGCGTTTATTTGATCCAAAAAAAACAGCAAAAGCAGAAATATTGAGAAATATTTTTCTATTTAAAGTAGCTGTTTTCTATGTGAGTATCTGTTAAACTGTAATGTATTTCTGTGATGTGCAGCTGTATTTTCAGCATCATTCCTCCAGTCTTCAGCGTCACATGATCTTCAGAAATCAGTGTAATATGCTGCTCCAGAAACATTTCTGATTATTATTGATTCTGAACTTTCTGTTCATCAAAGAAACCTGAAAAAATTATACTCTGCTTTTTCATCATAATAATGATAAAAGTTTCTTGAGCAGCAAATCAGCATATTAGAATGATTTCTGAAGGATCATGTGACTGGAGTAATGATGCTAAAGAAATCACAGGAATAAATTAAGTTTTAAAATATATTCAAATAGAAAACGTTTTTTTTAAATAGTAAAAATATTTGAAAATTTTACTGTTTTTGCTGTACTTTGAATCAAATAAATGCAGGCTTGGTGAGCAGGAGAGACTTCTTTAAAAATGTAAAAAATCTTACTGTTCAAAAACTTTTGACTGTAATGTAGCTTCTGCAGTCTCAGATTATTAGTCCTCTATGAAATGAGCAAGTTAACTGCACAGAATCTCAGCTGGTTTGAAATCCTGTCTGAAATACGTCTTGCTGGAGTGCGCTAAAATACTCTTGCGACATGCTGTCGATCACAGTTGTTAGATGCAGACAGCTCCGCTGCTTTTAATCAAGTTGCTTTCAATCTGCTTTTTAAATCAAGTGTTTTCTGTAATGTGTTTATGCTTTTCTTTTTAGATTGGTGATGAGCAGATGGATGAGAGAGACACACAAATGCGTACAGCAGACGCTGCTGAATCTACACCTGCGACCGATGCAGACGCAGCTCAGCCCACGCAGACCCTCACAGCAGATGCTACAGAGTTTGTGCAGCCTCTCACTGTAGACTCCGATGAGTCAACTCAGACCTTCACTGCAGACACAGCTGAATCCATGCAGACCTTCACTACAGATGCTGCCGAGAAAGTGCAGACCCTTACTGCAGACATGACTGAGCCACCTGCGCAGACCCTCACTGAAGATGCAGCTGAACCCACGCCGGCGGTCACTCCAGACGCAGCCGATCCTGCGCAGACCCTCGCAAAACAGACTGAAACTGATGAGCCTGTGCAGACCCTCTCCACAGATGCAGCTGAGTCTGCGCAGACTCTCACTGTAGACGTAAAGGACATGGATGCAGATGAGTCTGTGCAGACCCTCACTGCAGACACAGCTGACTCTGCGCAGACCCTCACCACAGTTAAAGCAGAGCCTGCGCAGACCCTCACCACAGATACAGCAGAGCCTGCTCAGACCCTTACCGCAGATACAGATGAGTTTGCGCAGATCCTCACCACAGACGCAGCAGAGTCTGCGCAGACCCTCACCACAGATACAGATGAGTCTGCGCAGACCCTCACCACAGATACAGCAGAGCCTGCTCAGACCCTTACCGCAGATACAGATGAGTTTGCGCAGATTCTCACCACAGACGCAGCTGAGTCTGTGCAGACCCTCACCACAGATACAGCGGAGCCTGCGCAGACCGTCACCACAGATGCAGCTGAGTCTGCGCAGACTCTCACCACAGATACAGCTGACTCTGCGCAGACTCTCACCACAGATGCAGCTGAGTCTGTGCAGACCCTCACCACAGATGCAGCTGAGTCTGTGCAGACCCTCACCACAGATGCAGCTGACTCTGCGCAGACTCTCACCACAGATACAGCTGACTCTGCGCAGACTCTCACCACAGATACAGCAGAGCCTGCGCAGACCCTCACCACAGATACAGCAGAGCCTGCGCAGACCCTCACTGCAGACACAGCGGAGCCTGCGCAGACGGACTCTACAGACACAGGTTAGTGATGATGAGGAGTTATGTGTTTCTGATGGTGAGAGTGTGATTGTGTGGAGCACGTCTAAGTATAACCTGTGTGTCTGATGCAGGCGCTGCATCTGTCTCAGACGAGCAGGAACAGAAGTCATCAGATGCCTCTGACACGGTAATGAATCAGAATCGTTTCATCTGCAGATTTTCAACAGAAATCCTGTGCGTGTCACTAATGATGTTGCCTGATCAGGTGGAGCAGACAGAGGGCGGCACGCGGAGAGGACGAGCATCCGCTCAGAGGACAGGTGTGTATGTGTGTCAATATATTGGATCTGTACATTAGGTCTTAAAGTGACAGCAACCTAATAAACCTGCTGCTGTCTGTCCAAACAACAGAAGACAAAGTGAAAATTACTCACTGCTCACGACTGAATAACGTTTGTAATTTTAACAAAGATTAATGTAAACTTCGACGTTTACATTATATTACATTTTAGTGGTCGACTGATATATCGCCAAGGCCGATATCTGGCCTTTTTCAAATATCGGCATCGGCCGATACGTTTTTCTGTTTGGCCAATGTGTTCGAGGCGGAACTTTTATTTTGACGGCAGCGCCTGAGCACACACCGCTCACAATTCTCCCTCTTGTTCGCTGTTGTCATTCAGTTCTGTCTAATACAGATATAAGATCTAATCTATCAGATAGAACTGTTAAACAAATTAATTAAAATGTATACAAAAAAGTATTATAACGATTGCTTTAATATTATTAGTAATAGAAAGGCAAACATTGTAATACTTTCACGTTTGCCGTCAGCATTGCGCAAATACACATTTATATAATTTAAACAAATCTTTGAATGACTAATGAACATTTAATTTCACAAACCTTGCAGACTTAGTCGAATCTATTTGAGATCTTGTGAAGTGTGCGTGTGACCTGCATGGTCGCGTGTTCTGTGACGGTCGGTCCGTGTGAATCGAATGCGGACAGGAGGAGAGTTCAGCTTCACTGAGACGCGCGATCGACAAACTTTAAACTCGTGACTGATTTCAAATTATGCTGCGATTTATGCATTTGCCCGCTGTCATATTCATGTCATTTTCACTGTGTGCTGTGTGTAAAATGAGTGTTACATTGGCTTTATTTGAAAAAAATGATTCCCAATGCACACAAACTTCCCAGAATACCGAGTGCTCTGTTGGTTACAGTGTTTACTTCCTTTTTAATTATATTTTTATTAAATATTTATTTATTTGTGAAAAAATACTTTGTCTTCTAGAGTATAACTGTTTATTTTACACTTTTATTTTTTAAGCCATTTTCAAATGATTTCTTAAATATGAATTAAACTAATAAAATTATATCAGCTACCCTGCTTTCCAAGATATCGGCATCGGTATCGGCTATCAAAAACCCATATCGGTCGACCACTATTACATTTAGTCCTTTAGCAGATGCCTTTATCCAAAGCGACTTACAAATGAGGACAATAGAAGCAATAAAAACGAACAAAAGACCGACAATATGTAAGTGCAAATGACAAGTCTCGGTTAGCCTAACGCAGTACACGTAGCAAAGTTTTGTTTTTTAAATATATATATACACACATACACAAAAAGAAAAACAAGCAGATAGAATAGAAAAAAATAGAAACTAATGTTTTTTTTTGTTTTTTTTTAAAGATAAATAGAATAAAGTAGAATTAAAATAAAATAGAGAGTGCTAGAGTTAGAGGGTCAAATAAAGATGAAACGGATGTTTTTAGTCGTTTCTTGAAGATGGCTAAGGACTGAGCTGCTGGGATTGAGTTGGGCAGGTCACTCCACCAGGAGGGAACAGTTAATGAAAATGTCAGTGAAAGTGATTTTGTGCCTCTTTGGGATGAACAATAAAGCGACGTTCACTTGCAGAACGCAAGCTTCTAGAGGGCACATAACTCTGAAGTAATGAATTTAGGTAAAGGGGTGCAGAGCCAGTGATGGTTTTGTAGGCAAACATTAATGCCTTGAATGCGAGCAGCTACTGGTAGCCAGTGCAAACTGATGAACAGAGGTGTGATGTGCATTGTTTTCGGCTCATTAAAGATTAATCTTGCAGCTGCATTTTGGATTAATTGTAGAGGTTTGATAGAAGTGGCTGGAAGACCTGCCAAGAGAGCATTGCAATAGTCCAGCCTGGACAGAACAAGAGCTTGAACAAGGAGTTGTGTTGCATGTTCTGAAAGAAAGGGCCTGATCTTCCTGATGTTGTATAAAGCAAATCTGCAGGACCGGGCAGTTTCAGCAATGTGATCTGAGAAAGTCAGCTGATCATCAATCACAACTCCAAGGTTTCTAGCTGTTTTTGAAGGAGTTATGGTTGATGAGCCTAACTG
The DNA here is from genome assembly GCF_001515645.1 of Sinocyclocheilus grahami. Taxonomy (NCBI): domain Eukaryota; kingdom Metazoa; phylum Chordata; class Actinopteri; order Cypriniformes; family Cyprinidae; genus Sinocyclocheilus; species Sinocyclocheilus grahami. The sequence continues at coordinate 10,987 of NW_015506773.1, forward strand.
GATGGTGAAATTTTGATAAAGTGATGGGTTTGTTGAAACCACAAGCAGTTCTGTCTTAGCCAGGTTGAGTTGAAGGTGATGGTCCGTCATCCAACAACAAATGTCTGTTAGACATCCTGAAGGAAGAAGGTAAACCGGTCTGTAGTTCTCTAAAAGAAATGGGTTAAGATTGGGTTTCTTTAGAAGTGGGGTTATACGAGCCTGTTTAAATGTTGAGGGAAAAACACCAGTGTGAAGGGATGTGTTAATGATGTGAGTGAGTGCAGGTACAACGGCAGGAGAAATGGCTTGAAGGAGATGAGATGGAATAGGATCAAGCGGACAAGTAGTAGGATGATCGGAAAGGATGAGTTTAGAGACTTCTGCCTCAGAGAGTGGACAGAAGGATGAAAACGAGTGTATGTTTGCTGGTAAGATGTATTTGACCGTTTGTGGTGTGACAAATTGTGCACTGAGGTTTGTAATTTTATTAATGAAGAATGTGGCAAAGTCGTCAGCTGTTAGACTTGATGGAGGACAAAGGAGCGAGGAAAATGTTTTATATATATATATATATATTCAAATAGTAACTCACAAATATGGTTTTACTGTTCAGAATTACATATTACAATATTACATCTGGCAGATGAAATATTTTTGAGCAGAACAGAAAACTGTTTGTTAACTATAGAAATAGTAGTATTAGAAAATGACTAGTGATCGTTTTCATTACTTCTCTACACCTGGAAAAGTCTATTTTAAATGTTCCTGATATTTAAACAGTAGAGACTGCTTACGTATACAAAACTGTATTCAAATGTTATTATTTAATTTAACTATTTTTGTCAATGATATTTTCAACAGTATCACATTATAATAATTAATTTTTCAGTATTTCACAACAATAAAAAAAATTCAAAGCCTGGAAAAGCTGTTTGCCTAGAAATGTTTCTACTGTCTGAATTTGCCCGATATAGCAGAACAAATATAGCCGTTTTTATTTTAAACTTTTTTTACTGAAATTGGCTTTCAGTGTACCTTGAGATGAGGATACGGGAAATCTTGCACAGAGCAGAGTTTGCAGGACGCACCAATTCAGGAGCAATTTATTCAGAAAAAAAAACAAATAACTGTCTTTATAATTGAATCTTTAAATTATTCACTCAAACAAATGAATCATTCGGCACTGAAATTCTTTTTTAATTGAAATTGGCTTGCAATATACATTGATATGAAGGCCATATGATTAATATACATGTGTGTGTGTATATATATATATATATATATATATACATATATACATACATATATAAAATAAAAATGATATTTTTTTTCTGGGAAAGCATTACTTCACTTATTTACAGCACATTACTGACTCTAGATGTCATGTTTCCTGAATTAATAAGTTGTGGAATCTGAATTTAAATGCTGTTTTTCAGATCAAACCAGAACCGATACTGAAAAAGAGCAAACGGCTACTAAAGAGGTCAGTTTTCCTCCCTCTCTCTCTCTCTCTGTCTCTCTCTGTCTCTCTCTCTCTCTCTCTCTCTCTCTCTTTTTCTCTTCCTATTTTTGTTTTTTTTTTTATTTCCTTT
>NW_015506773.1:12698-19934 GCF_001515645.1 Sinocyclocheilus grahami
CTCTCTCTCCCTCTCTTATGACTTGGTATGAATGTCAGAATTTTGTCTTAGTTTGTAATTACATTTAAAGTCATACATTTCACTTTTCATCTCCTAAGTATGACTTTTAAAGCCATAAGCATGATTTTATTTCCTCTTACGTGGCGGAAATGGGCTTCCATAGTCACTTCTTCCAGTTCTTCAGCTACGTAGTTTGCCAGTGAATAAATAAGTCAAATACCTGTGTGTGACAGTGTGAGGATGAAGAGGAGGAGAGGTCGAGCAGGACTCCACGCAGAGGAAGATCCTCCAGAGCATCTGATGCTCCACAGAGAGAAGCACGTGAGTCTCAGTTACACCTGCAGCGAGCCCTTCTCCTCTCACACACCTGATCATCTGACCCCGTTTCTCTGCTTTCCCATAAGGCTCTGCTTCACAGCCGAAGGAGGCGGAGCCAGCCGTGGAGGAGGAGCTAAAAGAGGTGCACTTGATTGTGTGTTTGGCTGATTCTTCAGTTAGAGAAAAACCAGATTTAAAGAAAAAACACTTAATAATTCTATTTTTAAAAGACTAATGCATGTAGCTTTAAACTTGTATTTTGTCTCTTCCCTAATTTTCTGCTTTTCCTAAGATCATAGTTTCAGTTCATATTATTTATGTGTAAATAAAGAATCGCTGTCCAGTACTGATGCCATCGTCACACCAAACATTTACAGATCATTTAAGTGTTTACAAATGTTTTTTATTGGTATTTGATGGAAATACTATCAGATCCAGCGTTACTTTAATATTTGACCATCACATTTTATATCAAAATCCAGAGATTCGTTCCAGGTCATGTGATCAATGATTCACAGATGAACCGTAGTTTTTGATGGGACTGAAGTGTTTGTGTTAATGTTGTTTTCAGCAGAACCGCAGGAGTCTCCGCTCCACAGCTCAGACTAGAGACACTCCTGCAGGTGACGCACACACACACACACACTCTCTCTCACACACTCACACACTCTCTCACACACACACACACACACTCTCACACACACTCTCTCTCACACACACACACCTGTCTGTCTGTGGATCATCACTTCACCTCTCTGTCTCTCTCTCTCTAGTGAAACCTGCACTGAAACGGAAGAGATCAGACGATCTTCCTGCTTCTGCTCCAGTAAGTCCGTCTGCGTGTGTGTGTGTGTACCTGTTTTTCTATTCTGGTGGGGACTTAAACCTGACTACACACAGACTCATGAGGACTCGTGTCACGGTGGGGACCTAAATTGTGGTCCCCACGGGTAAACAAGCTAATAAATCACACAGAATGAAGTTTTTTGAAAATCTAAAAATGCAGAAAGTCTCCTGTGAGGGGTAGGTTTAGGGGTAGAGTTGGTGTAGGGCAACAGAATATAAGGTCTGTACCGTATAAAAACCATTACGCCTATGGAGAGTCCCCACAAGGATAGCTGACCAGACGTGTGTGTGAGATGAAGAGCTTTATAATGAGTGTTTCTGCAGGACTCGACAGTAGAGATGAAGGAAGAGCCAGATCAATCTGCTAAACAGAGAAAAGATGAAGGTCAGTAGTTTTTATCCAGTGTCGTCTACATTAATCTTCATTGTATGTGAAAGAGCAGCGTGATCATTCTGTTAAACGTCTCATTTTGTGACAGTCGTACAGAATGATGCCTGTTTAATTTGTCTGTGTTTCTCTCAGCGAGTCCGTCTGAAGATCAGGACACCATCAAAGCGAGTGATGAAGAGGAGGAGAGGAAGGATGAGGAAGATGTGACAGTGAGCAAACAAACACTCCTGAAACACTAACTGCCTGCGATCACAGACGTATGAATGAATGACTGACATGTCTGTGTGTCTGTGTCTGTGTGTGTGTGTTCAGGAGGACCGGCAGCAGAAACCGGCCCGCCGCGGACGACCCTCCAAAACATCCTCCGCCACAGACGACTCTGGTGTGTAGACCCAATTAATTAAATTTTTTTAGTTTTTGATTACAATAAAAAAAAAATTCAGTTTGATAACCGCTGCTGTAGAGGATTTTCTGTCTGTTCGTCTGATTCACAGATACAGGAGCATCAGAGAAAAGAGACGGAGAAAAAGAGGATGATGAAGAAGAGACCCAAAGCAGAGCGACGACGCGCGCCGCGTCTCGTCTGGAGGCAGAGAAGTACGACAGACGTCTGATGCTGCGATGCTCACGGCTCAGTCAATCCAGACTCATTTCTCTGGTTTGTTTTTCAGGAATAAACCCAGCAAACCGTCCACTCGAGCTGTCAGTAAACTCAGCGGGAAAGAGGAAAGCTCCCCAAGCACACGGTCTGTACAGCTGAGAAATACTGTTTGGCATAGTTCAGAATGAGTACTAGTGTACTGCACACTGTCTGCTTACATAGAGCCTCATTATAGTACTGTTACTGTATTTACAGTTTTTTTTCAGCTGCTTACACACATTTTCAACACTTTGCCTCTTTTTTTTCCCCAAACTTTACACACACATCCAAGAATTACACACACAAAAATGCTAAATGCCTCGCATCGCTTGCAAAATGAAGCACTCGTTCCGTATGTTCCCTATCGATAGTTCACTCGTACTGCGTCTGCTAAGTCGCTTTGGGGAACCAGTACAATCCCGCCGTGCTTATGCTAGAGGAACAACTAATACTTGAACTTGCCTTAAGCACCCAAGGGGGCCCAGAGGGACCAAGTATTTTGCAGGGAAGTCCCGCAGGAGTCTGTAGGGGCAAACTCACAGAGGTCAGCCCAGCCTTGCATAATCGTCCCAAGATAATTTAGTACAGCCTCGGAACTCAGTGAGGGCCAAGAGCGTACATGAAGAAGGCAAACGCCAAGCACTATTTTTGTCATATGACAGAGTGCCCTCTTTATGCAGAAAGGACCCGAGCTTGTAAGGCCTGGAGATCCAGATTATAGACCAGGCCCAGAAAGAGGCAACGCCTATAGTTGAGTGGGCTCTTACTCCCATGAGGCATTGAAAGCCCAAAAAAGAATATGCTAGCATAATAGCGTCAATTATCCATTTGAAAAGTCTCCTTCGTGACCAGAGAACCTTTGGTACGGCCACCGAAGCATACAAATAGCTGATACGACTGCCTGAATGGGGCGGAGCATTCAACATAGACTTTCTATGCCCTGACGGGGCAGAGTAAATTCAACTCTTGGTCTTGCGCCGATAGAGTTATTACCTGTGCTCTGAATGGTGTAGAGAGCACTTTAGGTATGTAACCATGCCTTGGTTTCGGGACGACTTTAGAGTCTTTGGGCCCGAATTCGAGGCAGGTGGGGCTCACAGATAGCACCTGCAGATCTCCCATACGCTTTACCGATGTTAACGCTAGTAGCAGAGCAGGCTTAAGCATCAGGGAACAAAGGTCAATGGACTGTAGCGGCTCAAATGGAGGGCTCTTCACCGTGGGCAGATCCCATGTAGGGACGGTGATGGGTCGAGGCTGGTTGAGCCTTCTAGACCCCTTCAGAAAATGAACAACTAAGTTGTTCCTGCCCACCGATTGGCCAGCTATAGGAGCGTGGAAGGCTCCAACTTTGAATGAGGCAGCGAGCTGCTGAATGGCCAGTGCACATCCAGCGCGACTATCGCTCTCATTTGTGCTGAGTCTAAAACTGTTCCCAGGAATGATATCCGTTGGCTGGGGAACAGTGCGCTCTTGGCAAAATTGACCCTGAGTCCCAGGCATTCTAGGTGGCAAATCTCAAGAATCGTCTGTGACAGGGTCTATCTGGATGTGAAAGTGAAGTGAAAGTGACATGTGGCCAAGTTTGGTTACCCATACTAGGAATTAGTGCTCTGCATTTAACCCATCCTTAGTGCACACACACACACCCGGAGCAGTGGGCAGCCATTTATTCTGCGGCGCCCGGGGAGCAGTTGGGGGGTTGGTGCCTTGCTCAAGGGCACCTCAGTCGTGGTATTGAAGGTGGAAGAAAGCGCTGTACATTCACTCCCCCCATCTACAATCCCTGCCGGTACGAGACTCGAACCCGCAACCTTTGGGTTACGAGTCCGACTCTCTAACCATTAGGCCACGACTTCCCCTCCCTATGCAGGGTAGGGAGGTATGCGTCTTTCAGGTCCAGTGAAAAGAACCAGTCTCCTGGGCATACTTGTGAGAGGATCTATTTCAATATAATCATCCTGAACGGCCGTCTCATGAGGGCGCGATTCAAGTGCCTGAGCTTGAGGATGGGCCTTAGGCCGCCATCCTTCTTGGGGACGAGGAAGTAACGGCTGTAGAAGCCTGACTCGCTCTCGGCTGGGGGAACCGTTTCTACGGCCCCTTTTGCCAGCAAATGTATCACCTCGGCGTGTAGGACGTGTGCATCCTTGCTCTGAACCGAGGTGGAGACCACGCCGCTGAATCGCGGGCGTCTTCGAGCGAATTGGAGTGTATAACCGTTTTATTATCCCTATAACCCAGTCTGACACTCCGGGGATGGCCTGCCAGGCCTCGACCCGCGTGGCAAGAGATTGGATTGGTTCGAGCAGTGGGCCGCCTAATGGGGACCCGACGCTCGTAATGAGTGGAGGAGGAAATTTGCTCTCTTTTTGAAAATGTTTGTGTTTTATTTTTCTCACTATAACAGCGGCTGGTTGGGTAGACGCGATTAGATCAGGCCCCATGTTCACAACAGTATTTTTGGTCACAAACACACAGAACTGAACGGGGTGCTCGGAGGCACAACAGAGGCTGTTTGGGGGGTGGTCCGGCTGCAGCGAGACTTGGCCCCTTCCTCTTCCTGTCCCGCAGATCATAATGATGCCTGAGGCACAGGGTCCAACGCTATCTTGGGTCGGGGGCCCTGGCGTTTAGGAAACGGGTAGCGTCTGGCTGAACGGGAGTGTTGACGAGGCTCGGGCTTAGGAGCCGTGAGAGCAGCTGGCAGTGCGGGCTTGATGACGAGTCGGCACATTCTTGGGGCGACTGGAAGCAGCCGTCGTAATGGAGCGCTTTGGCAGGAAGTGTCGCATTGCCTGAGACGACTTCTGTGCAGTGGTAAAGTGTTTGGCCAAACCCTCAACTGCAGGTCCATGTTGTTTGGCTCCTCCGGCGGAGACCTCTCCAAACCCAGCTCCTCCACAGCTTTAGACAGGACGCAGAATAGTTCGCTGGGCTGTGCAGATGGCAGGGGGGTGGGGTCGACATACGAGCCCAACAGCTCCTCCGCATCTGAAGCCTCCAACGACATACGAGCCCAACAGCTCCTCCGCATCTGAAGCCTCCAACGACATGCTGTCGTCCATGGCGTCACACTCGCTCCCACCAAATGAAACCAGATCGCTCGCAGCCGCAGAGGGGCACTTGTCCGGAAAGGAGAAGTGGACAGGTGAAGCCTCTCTAAGTGGAGAGAGTGAGGCACGTGGGGGCTCAGCCGGTGTGGGCTCACTCGTCATCGAGTGCCAAGTTCCTCTGCCCCGCTGCTTTTTCCTCATAGGCTCCTGAGAGGAAGAAAGCGGGAGGGCACGAGGGGCGGAGTCGCTCTCTGAAAAGAAAGCTCTCTGCGAGTGCAGAAAGGCATCTGCAGGAAGAAGTCTCTTGATCCGCTGCGAGGCTTGATCACGGCAAAGGCTTCGTAGTCTCATCGAGCGAAGATCTAGCAGTCGTCGCTGAAGGAGAAGAATCTGAGGATCCTACGGCAAAATGCCCGATTATATAGCCAGATGGCACCGCCCATTTTGGCGGGCTTTGTCGCCATAGGCTCGTGGAGCTCTGCTGCTGAGCCATTGGTTAATTTTTTATTCACTGCACAAACCAATAGCCGTGCAGTTACACTGCGTTATTGAAAGGCTTCAGTCATCGGAGAAAAAGGAGTTTTCCCCAAAGCGTCTTAGCAGACGCAGAACGAGTGAAGTATCAATAGGGAACCGTTTTGTTTATCTAATAAAAAAATATATTTTTCTTTTTTGTAGTACTGCTATGGTACTATATTTATTTATCTATTTTTTTATATCTTTTTCTTATTCTTTATAGTACTGTTATGTTTATTTATTTGTCTAATTTTTTGTTTTTTTCTTGCTCATTATAGTGCAGTTATAGTACTGTATCAATTTATCTCATTTAAGTTGTTCAAACAGTAGTTTGCTGCAGTCACATGACCTTTTTATGCTTCATATTTAATTCAGTGAGTGGCGTTCAGTTATCAGCTTGTGAATATCTTTTTCTTATTCTTTATAGTACTGTTATGTTTATTTATTTGTCTAATTTTTTGTTTTTTCTTGCTCATTATAGTGCAGTTATAGTACTGTATCAATTTATCTCATTTAAGTTGTTCAAACAGTAGTTTGCTGCAGTCACATGACCTTTTTATGCTTCATATTTAATTCAGTGAGTGGCGTTCAGTTATCAGCTTGTGAATACAGATGTTGCATTTTGACTCAATTTTGTGTAAAAATGCCTGAATCTGATCTAATAATGAGTCAAAGAAGATGTTAACAATCACTTACTGTTCAATCGTCACACTGGAAATGAAAGCTTTGCATTATGGGATGCAGTGCGTTCTTTAACAATAGGTCATGAACATTGTGTGTGTGTGTCTCAGATCGGCGAGGGGACGCAAGCGTGACTCCAGTCCTGCTCTTCCTCGCACACGTGGAGGACAGAAATCTGACGAGCCGCCTTCAAAAAGAGCCAAACGATGATGAGTCTCCGCTTGATCTCCTCGAGTTCATCGTTAGCAGTAGTTTTTAGGTCAGAGAGTGTTGGGAAATTAATCTGAATCAGAGCAGCTGAGAATCAACATGATGGAGATCTGCAGACGATTGAAGACTGATGAAGAAGAGCTGCTGTGTGTGTGTAAACTCATCCCAGTGTTGACTATGAGAAACTGTGTGTGTGTGTGTGTGTGTCAGTCAGAGATGCTCATTCGGTGAATGTCAGTATTTTTCATTTTATATTTTTACCTTTTTATTATAAACCCCAATATTGCTCTGATCCAATCTGAGGTGTTTTTTTTATATATATTTTGTTTTGTGCAAGTCTTTTTATTTTATGGTCCAGTTATTACCTTCATTGTTAAAATGGATATAAATCACCAGTATATGAGAAGTCTGTAAGGTTTTTGGCGTTTAGTTGAAGGTTCTGGTGCCAGGCTTGGTTTACCAGAGGAACCTTAGGAGAACCAGCCTGATAATCCAGACGGATTTATATACATGTGTGTGATGTGTGTGTGTGAGAGAGAGTGAGTGTGTGTGTGTGTGAGAGAGAGAGAGAGAGAGAG
>NW_015506773.1:20198-27125 GCF_001515645.1 Sinocyclocheilus grahami
AGAGAGAGTGTTTGTGTGTGTGTGTGAGAGAGAGAGCGAGAGAGTGTGAGAGAGAGAGCGAGAGAGTGTGTGTGTGAGAGAGAGAGAGAGTGTGTGTGCGAGAGAGAGAGAGAGTGTGTGTGTGTGAGAGAGAGAGCGAGAGAGTGTGAGAGAGAGAGCGAGAGAGTGTGTGTGTGAGAGAGAGAGAGAGTGTGTGTGCGAGAGAGAGAGAGAGTGTGTGTGTGTGAGAGAGAGAGCGAGAGAGTGTGAGAGAGAGAGCGAGAGAGTGTGTGTGTGAGAGAGAGAGAGAGTGTGTGTGCGAGAGAGAGAGAGAGTGTGTGTGTGTGAGAGAGAGAGCGAGAGAGTGTGAGAGAGAGAGCGAGAGAGTGTGTGTGTGAGAGAGAGAGAGAGTGTGTGTGCGAGAGAGAGAGAGAGTGTGTGTGTGTGAGAGAGAGAGCGAGAGAGTGTGAGAGAGAGAGCGAGAGAGTGTGTGTGTGAGAGAGAGAGAGAGTGTGTGTGCGAGAGAGAGAGAGAGTGTGTGTGTGTGAGAGAGAGAGCGAGAGAGTGTGAGAGAGAGAGCGAGAGAGTGTGTGTGTGAGAGAGAGAGAGAGTGTGTGTGCGAGAGAGAGAGAGAGTGTGTGTGTGTGAGAGAGAGAGCGAGAGAGTGTGAGAGAGAGAGCGAGAGAGTGTGTGTGTGAGAGAGAGAGAGAGTGTGTGTGCGAGAGAGAGAGAGAGTGTGTGTGTGTGAGAGAGAGAGCGAGAGAGTGTGAGAGAGAGAGCGAGAGAGTGTGTGTGTGAGAGAGAGAGAGAGTGTGTGTGCGAGAGAGAGAGAGAGTGTGTGTGTGTGAGAGAGAGAGCGAGAGAGTGTGAGAGAGAGAGCGAGAGAGTGTGTGTGTGAGAGAGAGAGAGAGTGTGTGTGCGAGAGAGAGAGAGAGTGTGTGTGTGTGAGAGAGAGAGCGAGAGAGTGTGAGAGAGAGAGCGAGAGAGTGTGTGTGTGAGAGAGAGAGAGAGTGTGTGTGCGAGAGAGAGAGAGAGTGTGTGTGTGTGAGAGAGAGAGCGAGAGAGTGTGAGAGAGAGAGCGAGAGAGTGTGTGTGTGAGAGAGAGAGAGAGTGTGTGTGCGAGAGAGAGAGAGAGTGTGTGTGTGTGAGAGAGAGAGCGAGAGAGTGTGAGAGAGAGAGCGAGAGAGTGTGTGTGTGAGAGAGAGAGAGAGTGTGTGTGCGAGAGAGAGAGAGAGTGTGTGTGTGTGAGAGAGAGAGCGAGAGAGTGTGAGAGAGAGAGCGAGAGAGTGTGTGTGTGAGAGAGAGAGAGAGTGTGTGTGCGAGAGAGAGAGAGAGTGTGTGTGTGTGAGAGAGAGAGCGAGAGAGTGTGAGAGAGAGAGCGAGAGAGTGTGTGTGTGAGAGAGAGAGAGAGTGTGTGTGCGAGAGAGAGAGAGAGTGTGTGTGTGTGAGAGAGAGAGCGAGAGAGTGTGAGAGAGAGAGCGAGAGAGTGTGTGTGTGAGAGAGAGAGAGAGTGTGTGTGCGAGAGAGAGAGAGAGTGTGTGTGTGTGAGAGAGAGAGCGAGAGAGTGTGAGAGAGAGAGCGAGAGAGTGTGTGTGTGAGAGAGAGAGAGAGTGTGTGTGCGAGAGAGAGAGAGAGTGTGTGTGTGTGAGAGAGAGAGCGAGAGAGTGTGAGAGAGAGAGCGAGAGAGTGTGTGTGTGAGAGAGAGAGAGAGTGTGTGTGCGAGAGAGAGAGAGAGTGTGTGTGTGTGAGAGAGAGAGCGAGAGAGTGTGAGAGAGAGAGCGAGAGAGTGTGTGTGTGAGAGAGAGAGAGAGTGTGTGTGCGAGAGAGAGAGAGAGTGTGTGTGTGTGAGAGAGAGAGCGAGAGAGTGTGAGAGAGAGAGCGAGAGAGTGTGTGTGTGAGAGAGAGAGAGAGTGTGTGTGCGAGAGAGAGAGAGAGTGTGTGTGTGTGAGAGAGAGAGCGAGAGAGTGTGAGAGAGAGAGCGAGAGAGTGTGTGTGTGAGAGAGAGAGAGAGTGTGTGTGCGAGAGAGAGAGAGAGTGTGTGTGTGTGAGAGAGAGAGCGAGAGAGTGTGAGAGAGAGAGCGAGAGAGTGTGTGTGTGAGAGAGAGAGAGAGTGTGTGTGCGAGAGAGAGAGAGAGTGTGTGTGTGTGAGAGAGAGAGCGAGAGAGTGTGAGAGAGAGAGCGAGAGAGTGTGTGTGTGAGAGAGAGAGAGAGTGTGTGTGCGAGAGAGAGAGAGAGTGTGTGTGTGTGAGAGAGAGAGCGAGAGAGTGTGAGAGAGAGAGCGAGAGAGTGTGTGTGTGAGAGAGAGAGAGAGTGTGTGTGCGAGAGAGAGAGAGAGTGTGTGTGTGTGAGAGAGATAGAGAATGAGAAAGGCTTTCAGAGAGAAGGGTTTTATTTCTGCGGTTCAGCTAAGAATAGATTATTCCGTCGCTCATTTATTATTGGCCGTTTTAATGGAGTGCAGCAGGAAGCAGCTGTGTGTGTTTTTACAGACGTTCTCATTTGTTCCAGTAGGAGGCTGAATGTGATCTCTTTAGATGTTCCCTTCAGTTATTTCCTTCATTTGCAGGTCATTTTTAAACTCGGCACTAACTAGTATTATCATCCTGCCAGCTCTCCCTCAAACACTAAACCAGGGTCTACAGAAGTCAAAATATGGCAAAAAAAACCTTAGCGGTTGTGCTTAATTAAAAATGGATCTCTTGTATAATGCAAAACAAAATGATGTTGTTGTTCTTCAGTGATTCCGTCTTGTTTTCCAGCACAAGTACCTAAACATTCTAAAACCAAGAAGTATTTACTGGAGAAGCAGAATGACCTGATGTTTTTCTGAAAAATGAATTGAGTTGTTGCTTAAAACAAAAACATCTGCCAGTGGGGTCAGAAAAATTATCTTGTTTTCACCTCGAATTTAGGTTTTTGTTTTTTTTGCTCCATTGGCACTTAATTTTGTTAGAGAAAAGAAAAAAAGTGTAGTATATAAATTAATAAAGAATAAATAAACTATAATGACACTAACTAGAAAGCTCATAATTTATTTATAATGTATTTGTTTCTTTATTTTTGAACTTTATTTAACAAAGAAAGCCTCTGAGATTAACAAATTAAGAACTTTTTACAGGTGCATCTTTCCTAATTGGCAGGAAAATATATACACAAAGCAAATACCATGCTTTAAACAACGCCAAAAACATCTGCAATGCGAGACTTCACTCACTTTCAGATGATTCCGGTTAAGGAAATACGTGAGCTCCAGATGTTGGATGGTGGAGCCAACCCTTCAAGAACTGAACTTCATCAGAGAGAACGTGTAGTGTTATAGTACCGCGCAAAATATGGTACCAAGCACGTTTATTTATTTATTTGAAGTATACTATATTTATCGCGCATGTGCTAATACCGTGGTGTTCTATTATGTAGCTACTTTGGAGGCAATTGTACAAAAAGCGCATGCTTTCAGAAGTTTTCCGTTTATAAACGTGTATGTAGCGTCACGGTTCAATGTCAAAAAACAAAAACAAAAATAGCACTCCCATGCACTTTTTTTCTAAGCATAGACTAATAGACTTTTTTGTTTATCGCACATGTGCTAATACCGTGGAGTTCTATTATGTGCTTTAGAGGCAATTGTACAAAAAGCGAATGCTTTCAAAGAGGTTATCAGAGAAATATGTATATGTTTATGTATATAGCATCAAGGTTCCATGTCAAAAAAATGGCATCTATGTATAGTAGACTTTATTTTGCTTATCGCACATGCGCTAATATGGTATTTTAGTTAGGCCTGTGCACTTTAGAGGCAATTGTACAAAAAGCGCATGCTTTAAAAAACGACATCGGAGAAATGTGTATATAAACGCGTGTATGTAGCCTATACTGAATGTCAAAAATGGCACTGCCATGCACTTTTTTTTCTAAGTATAATAGACTTTTATGTTTATCGCGGATGTGCTAATACCGTGGTGTTCTATTATGTAGCTACTTTGGAGGCAATTGTACAAAAAGCGCATGCTTTCTAAAACGTCAGAGAAAGGTATAAACGTCAAGGTTCCAAGTCAAAAAATGGCTCTGCCATGCACCTTGTTTTTCTAAATATAATAGACTTTTTTGTTTATCGCGCACATGGTAGTACCATGGTATTCTATGTATATTCTATTGTATTATTATGAACTTCAGAGACAGTTATACAAAATAGCGCATGCATTCAACGCCAGTAAAGCGTTTGCGGTTGTTTTGCAGACTGTAAGGCCGGCGAGGAGAAGAGCAGAGATCAGCCCAAGCAGCTCTTGTCTTTGGAGATTAATGTTTCATTACAAGCTTTTTATATCGATTCATTTGTTTGCAAACATCAGTGCATAGAATTAGAAAACGAAAAGCCGCTTTTCTCTAACTGATTGGAATTGAAGCTTTTATTTTAAAGAGTTAAGGAGTTTTGACGTTGTTATTGGGTGTCGTCGTGTAATGAGTCGCTCTGTTGTGTGTTCAGTGTTGGGTCATTTGTCATCTAGCCCGCTGTAGCCCATATTTTGACAGGATTTGCAACTTTAAGGCGTCCTCGCAATTTCTCAGTGCATAAGTGCTTTTTTACTATCCCGTGAATGCCTGTATATTTTTGGCCAAATGTTGGACGTCAAGGACGATTTCTCTCCACACGCTAATAGAGCGCCTGTCACACATAATGGCGCATAATCAGGGCAATCATTCCCCCGCGGAGACATGAGCCAGTTGTTGTTCTAGATCAAGTTTCACGTTTAATGGAAGAAAATTGGCATTTCAGACGCTTCGCTCCTGCGGCTCGGAGTCGTCCACCTGCGAGATGTTCCTTTCTCTCAGCCTCTGTGTTGTGCTCTGTAAGCCGCGCACGCGCTGGCTCGGCGGCTCTGCGGCGGCTCTGTAGCGGCTCTGAAGCGGCTCTGCGGCGGCTCTGTAGCGGCTCTGCGGCGGCTCGGTTCTCTCGGTGATCCGGCAGAGGAAGAGTGTGTGATGTGAAGCAGATGTGTTTAACCTCGCGCCTCCAGCAGTTATCATGTCACAGCATCGCGTCCAATTACACTCCAGCTTGACTTTTGGGATGTTTCTGCAATAAATGGAATACTTAAGAGCGCCCCGAAAACATTTCCTTGCTTTTAAATAAAAATAACTCACCTTACAACTCTATTATTATTATTATTATCATTATTATTGTTGTTGTTGTCTTATAATCTAATGTAGTCTAATGCAAATTATGCTTTACAGTAATTTAAAACAATACACTAAGCTATTATTATAATTTTTGTTTATCCTTATTATTATTATTATTATTATTACTATTGTTTCGTCTAAGCACGCGTGTAATGCCAATTATGCCAAGTAATAATTTTAAATAGGCTAATACACTTGGGTCAATAATAATAATAATAATAATAATTCTAATACAAATTTTTATCCATTGTGTGTAGCAATTTTTCTCTGTTCTGGTCTCTCTCTCTCTCTCTGTGTGTGTGTGTGTGTGTGTGTGTGTGTGTGTGTGTGTGTGTGTGTGTATATATATATGTGATATAATTACTATTGTTTCGTCTAAGCACGCGTGTAATGCCAATTATGCCAAGTAATAATTTTAAATAGGCTAATACACTTGGGTCAATAATAATAATAATAATAAAATAATAATAACAAATTTTTATCCATTGTGTGTAGCGATTTTTCTCTGTTCTGGTCTCTCTCTCTCTCTGTGTGTGTGTGTGTGTGTGTATCTACATTTGTGATAATTATAAAAAGTGCAATTATAAATTTGGTGACACAAAATGGCATGTTAGTGCTCAGCTGCATGAATAAAAATAAAAACAATAGATCACTAAAAACGTGCTGTCGCGCAGTTTAGACGCTTAATCTGAATTTAGGTTTATTTTTAACTCAAATCTCTCGTGTGTGTTAACATTACACATTCAGGCCTATTTATGTATTTATTTGTTAATGATACTGTTATGTTCCTATATTTAGAGTAAACGTATTAATATTATTATTATGCATGCATTATATATTTTTATTTTATTTTATTGCAATTCATTTCTTTGCTTTACTACGGTAGGCCTACATCAGTGTACAAGTGTTGTTGGCCAATATATATATATATATATATTCTCTTTAATAGCTATAGGTTAAATTTGCAATAATCAAAATGCATAGCGTTTATTTCGTGTGCATGGTCTCAGATAAACTCTCAAAGCAAGCGAATATTTCTTATGTAATAAATAAACTGGAATAGTGATGATTTAGGCTCGCGCTGCTCCGCTCAGAGCTCGTGGAGGTCCAGTCGTGTTCTCACGGTCTCTCAGTGTCTGTCTGTCTGTCTGATGCTTTATTTCAGTCTCGAGATCCCGGGAGCTGCGTTAGGTCGAACTTCTCCACGACTTTATGAAAACTCTCCAGCGATTCCTCTCACTCTGAGAGCGCACAGCAAGCTGAAGCCTCGCGCTCGAGATGTGCTGCTGAATGAAAGCTGGAGAAGCTGGGCTCTGGAGGGAAGTTAGACGCAGAGCTGCAGAGCTGCAGAGCTCGGGTCACTGCTTTTGAGCTGCAGGTTTTCAGCCAGATGCACTCTCAGATAACAGATGAAATAGACACGCACGTGACATCTGATCTCTGGGCTGGAGACATCTATGAAAAGATGATTCTCAAACGAGGCTTGCAAACATTTAGACGCAAACAAATGTGTTGAATTAGCCATTTATTTCGTTGTGTAATTATAGCCTAGTTTATATCATAAATGGCAACACTGAATTTATTCTGGCTTACTCCTCGTAGTTGAGTCAGATTTTTACAAATAAACTAAATCAGGTTTCAGGTGCAGTGAGGTATTAGTGAGTTAAGTGTGTTATTTCTGATGATATGCTTTCTGTAAGGAGGAACTGTGTGTGTGAGAGAGAGAGAGTGTGTGTGTGTGTGTGTGTGTGTGAGAGTGTGTGTGTGTGT
>NW_015506773.1:27223-28236 GCF_001515645.1 Sinocyclocheilus grahami
GTGTGTGTGTGTGTGTGAGAGAGAGAGTGAGTGTGTGTGTGTGTGTGTGTGTGTGTGTGTTTCCTTCACCATATGACACCAGACACACCCAGCATAGTGCTTTATTGAGGCCAAGATCATATAATACAGATGCAAGGTGTTAGTCTTTTCTTTCTCTTTCTTTCTTTCTGTAAGTACACCTATAATAATAATAGTAATAAACACCATTACCAACAACAATAATTACATTTACATTTAATCGTTTAGCAGATGATTTGATCTGAAGTTTTTCAGGTTAGTCTAATGCATACAGTACATGTAGTAAGGGCGTTTAAAAAAAATACAAAAATGAAAGAAAACAAGTAGATAGCAGAGTGCTAGTGCTATATTATTATTATTATTATTCATGTTTAAAAGTAGCAGATGTTTGCACATAGTGTGGCCTTCAGTGTGAATGTATCATCATTCATATCAATGCTGTGGTATTATCATTTGATTCCTGACTTTAAGTTACTAAAATACTTTGTGATCTTCCCAGTTTATTATAATTCAGTTTAATTCTATTGTTTGCTTTTGTGAGTGAAAAGCTCCAGTATTCTCACATTCAAAGTCGCAGATATAATGCATTCTCGCTAATACACACGTTTATCAAAAGCATGAGTGCTGTAGTTTTATTCAACATGAATCTGTAGATTGAGGGATTCAGATCACATCTTCATCTGCTTCTGTCTTCTCTTACACATTCTATATTTGACCTCTTTTACTGCTCAGATGTTTTGATAACTGGAGTTTAGTATTGCCCAAATATTAAAAGCATTTGAACATCTGTAAATCATTCAGTAGATAATTAGCCTAAATGGATATATATTTTTTTATAAATAAGAAATAAGAAAATAGTTCAGATATTGTCTTAAGGAAAAAGAAGAAAAGAAAACTGTACAATGTGTAGATGTAAAAAACAAGTTTAGCTCTCTCTCTCTCTCACACACACACACACACACACACACACACTCTCTCTCTCTCTCACACACACA
>NW_015506773.1:28266-30766 GCF_001515645.1 Sinocyclocheilus grahami
GCGGCCCGCCGCCTGGCGGGGGGGGGGGGGGGGGGGGGGGGGGGGTGTTCACACAAACACAGTAAATCGCGCTCGCTCCAGAATTAAACACTAAACGGTTAACAGCTGAGTTTAACTCTATATTTATGAGATGATGCCGTTATATAGCGGCTGTAACGCGTGTCTGAAGCTCGGCCCGCGGTGGCGCTGATGAAGCTGTGTTGGTTTGCGCCGAGGAAAGATGGCGGCGAGCGGCTCGTGATCAGATTATCAGCTCCGCCGCTCGGTGTTTAACGGGAGCGCGTCGGTGTCGGTGTCGGTGTCGGTGTCGGTGTCGGTGTCGGTGTCTGCGGGATTTCGGACTCTGAGGAGGAGGCCCAGGAGCGGCAGCTGAAGCTCGTGCTGCTGGGGTCGGTGTTTAACGGGAGCGCGTCGGTGTCGGTGTCGGTGTCGGTGTCGGTGTCTGCGGGATGTCGGACTCTGAGGAGGAGGCCCAGGAGCGGCAGCTGAAGCTCGTGCTGCTGGGGGACGGAGCGTCGGGGAAGGTACACAGCACGAGAGAAATCGATCAGAAGCCATCGATTTCTGATCAGATTGAGTTGTGCGTCACTACATCGCTTATGCATGCTGTATTCATCACGCTCGTTTACATGCGCGCGCCATAGATTAGATGAAAATAGCATTGCATATTAATGGAGATATGCATCAATAAACACCATACTGTATGCTACTGTATAATCATATATATATAGGCTTCACTGACGGTCAGAAGTTTGGGGTCAGCACGTTTCTTATATTTTTTAAAAGATGTAAAATATCTGTTCTCTCTGTGTTTTCAGCATCATTCCTCCAGTCTTCGGTGTCACGTGATCTTCAGAAATCATAATAATGTGCTGATTTGCATATGCAAATATAGATTGTGCTGCCAAAATGTTCAAATGAGCTTATATGATTTAAACAAGCAATATAAAATCCATATCAATAATAAAATTTGTTGTTGAAATATAAACCTTTAAACCTAGGCTAGAGTTATTTTTCTAGCTGACTGTTGAGTTTATGGTCATCGGATGTCTTTCAAAGCAATATAAAATCCATATCAATAATAAAATCCAATTTGTTGTTGAAATATAAACCTTTAAACCTAGGCTAGAGTTATTTTTCTAGCTGACTGTTGAGTTTATGGTCATCGGATGTCTTTCTTGAGGTACATGTGATGTTATGAGCTGTTTATTCTCGTCTTTCAGCGGATTTGATGGATTCTGTGATTCAGGATTGAGTTGTTCTGATGCTTCTGATGTTCGTTCATGTTTATTTGCTGCTATAACTAGTAGTAAAGAGGAAGAGATGATCGGCGATCTATCAGCACACACCTTTACTGATTGATTTTCATGATAAAATTGACAGAGTCCGAACGTGGAGACTTTGTTGCATGTTAAAACTAATAAAAAACAAAGCTTATTGTGATTATGGGATGGCTGGCATGCTGTAAATAATGTTTAGTGAAGTTTTGAACAGAAAACGGCAAACAAAAAATGATTTTTCAAAGATTTTTGGAGTATATTTGAGTCTTTCTACTTCAGAGTTTCACACAAATCTAACAGGAATTAATATTATGGCAAAGGTGTTTGCTTTTGAGATGTGTTTGTGATATTTTGAACGCAGCGCTTCATTTAGCAAGAGATGCGAGGCGTTTAGCATTGTGTGTGCAAGCGTGTTTCAGTCTCAGGAAAGGCCAAGTTTCCTTCTCGAAATGTCTCTCAGGGTTTCAGACCACAGGAAAGATGTCTTTATCCTGGATTTCTGTGTTTGGTTTGTGTGGCGTCCACAGCGCTTGTGCGCTCAGCGGCGGTGACCTCGCGGCCGCAGCAGAGGCTTCTGGGTAGCGGTGCGTGTTCAAGCTCTTCTGGCTCCAGATGGAGTTGTTTAAACGTCTCTTCGAGCGAACAGCGCTACCGACTTTATACAGCGCTCAGATTGATGTGCTGGGAATGTATGCAAATGAGTGCATATTTAGTTAATGGATCATTTGTAGATTTAAACATAATTCAGAAAGATTGTAATAAAAAACAATTGCCTGTACTGTGGTTAATCAACTTGGGAAAGTATGGTGATGTTTATTAGTTTTCCTCCGCTGTTTATCTGTGTTGGGTTGCCTTTAAAAAATCTAAAAATGAAACGATATTAAAAGAGTAAAGTAAAATCTCTGGGTGGTTTTGCTGCTTTGGGAATCCCTGATCTCCTTGAGTTAAACTGGACGCACTTCATGTTCCTGCTCTTACTGGGAGCGAGTGCTGTGCTGTCAGTTTATTACTGTAAGTTAAAGTCACTCCGTTCTGTGTTTGTAAACTTCGAGCCATTACACATCCATCATACTGAATTAATGTTGGCCCGTCAGCGCACGAACCTGACCGCAGTGTGTGTGTGTGTGTGTGTGTGTGTGTGTGTGTGTGTGTGTGTGTGTGTGTGAGAGTATGTCGTGTGTGTGTGAGTGTGTGTGTGTGTGTGTATTATGTGGTAATGG
>NW_015506773.1:33266-38069 GCF_001515645.1 Sinocyclocheilus grahami
ACGCACACGTACTCACACACACACACACACGCACGTACTCACTCACACACACACTCACATGCACGCACACACGCACGCACACGTACTCACACACACACACACACGCACGTACTCACTCACACACACACTCACATGCACGCACACACGCACGCACACGTACTCACACACACACACACACGCACGTACTCACTCACACACACACTCACATGCACGCACACACGCACGCACACGTACTCACACACACACACACACGCACGTACTCACTCACACACACACTCACATGCACGCACACACGCACGCACACGTACTCACACACACACACACACGCACGTACTCACTCACACACACACTCACATGCACGCACACACGCACGCACACGTACTCACACACACACACACACGCACGTACTCACTCACACACACACTCACATGCACGCACACACGCACGCACACGTACTCACACACACACACACACGCACGTACTCACTCACACACACACTCACATGCACGCACACACGCACGCACACGTACTCACACACACACACACACGCACGTACTCACTCACACACACACTCACACACATACATGCACGCACGTACTCGCACGCACGTACTCACTCACTCACTCACTCACACACACACACACACTCACACACATACATGCACGCACGTACTCACACACACATGCACGTACTCACTCACTCACTCACTCACACGCACGCACGCACACATGCACGTACACACACACACACTCGCACACACGCACGCACACGTACTCACACACACTCACATGCACGCACGCACGCACACACGCACACACGCACGCACACGCACCACAGAACCTCACTCACACACACACACACACACACCACACACACTCACTCACACACACACACGATAGGTTGACATATAACAGATTTACATTTTATTCTCATTTAGATTTTAGAATTTTTGAAGTTCACCTAGACCGTCTTACGCTGGGACTAATTTTTAATTCCATGTTGTTTCTAATAATTTGTAAGATTTTTAGAATTGGCATTTTAATATTTTCTGATTTCATTTTAGTTATTTAGTTATTATTTTGTTGTGTTGTCATTTTTATTAGTTTTTTAAAAATACATCTGTAGATTTTTAAAAAATGTTTCTTTTAGTTCTTTTAGTTATTTTGTACATCAGGTTAAACTAAATGAAAATAAGACATTTTATTTCAGTTTTTTTTTTTTTTTAATGATTTTAGTTTTAGTTACCTGGAACACCTCTGAACACCACAGGACTGAATGCACATGGATTCATATAAACATACATACGCAATAATCAACAGGTTTTTAATATTATTTGGATCAGCTAGCAAACAGAACGCGCAATTGAAGTTCAAATTAAAGCAAGAGTTAAAATCACCTGAAATTCAAAGAAATTTAGCTTTAAGTGAAGTTTTAAGACAATTTCAGCATTTGACTGAAAGATGAAGCCAGAGTAGATGATTAGTTTCTAATCCCAGAAAGCCGTGCTGTTGAGTCAGATCTTCTCTGTTGTTGAGATGGAGTGTGTATGAATGCATCTCTGAGTGTTTCTGGAGCGCCGCTGCTGTGTGTGAAGCTCTGAATGAATCCCTCCTGTGTGTGTGTGTGTGTGTGTGTGTGTGTGTGTGAGAGAGTGTGAGAGAGTGTGTGTGTGTGTGTGTGTGCGTCTGCCTCTCTTCAGCTTTATTGCCTACGAAAGCTCTTCGCTCCTGAACAAACACGCAGCGCTCGCTCTCTAAGACAGGTTGTGCACTGTAAGCTGGAGGAACAGGGTTAGTTTGATGCTTAATTGCAGACTGAGAGACTAATAGACTCTGCCACAAACACACCTCAGACGGAGATTTAAGCCTTTCTTGACAACATTAACTCAGGATGGCATACGCACGGCTGGAGGGTTTACTATTATTGTCTATTTCAGAGGACAATACAAGACACTTCATTCTGGGGAATAATGATTGAGAATAATAATATTCTATTTAGTAAAGCTTGCGTATAGACATCTTTTTATAGCATTTACCTTCATAGAATGAAGTGGAAAGATAAAGTGACCAAATCAAGCCAGTTTGTTTTCGATATTTTCATACGTCTGAATACGACTGACGTGAAATTTGCATTATAATATTAAAAAACCAAAAATGTTCCCCCAGTAAATACAACTTAAGAGACACTTCTTTTATAGCGTGTACCTATATACAGTAAAAACAAGCATATGCCGTAAAGAAAAGACAACCAAAATGTACCAGATATTTTGATGCGTCTAAATTTGGCTGGCGTGAAATTTGCATTATAATATTAAGAAATTTCATTTTGGGGATGAATTATTGGAAATTATTATATATATATATATATACACACACACACTTAGTTTTATAGCATTAACTTTCTATAAAAATAAGTAAAAAGAAACATAAAGAGAAAAACTAACCAAACCAGTTTGAATGTGATGTTTTGATACTGTTGTGAAATGTAGATCACATGATATCGCTTCAATGTAGAAGTTGCTTTTGAATTTAAATATTTAAATAAATGTGAACAATGCTTTTATAAAGCGGAGAGTTCCGGTGCTTGATTCTGATTGGCTGAGCCGCGTTCGAAGCTGTTGTAAATGACGCTACAAATTAACACACACCTTTGTTTACGTCTGTGTGTTGCTCGGCAACTACTTTGTAGCAACCACAACTGTTTCTGAGGAGCTACATTGTTTGGTGGAAGAATACTGTGTTTATTAATATCTTTACACTTTATTTGCTCCGTTTTATTTTGTGAAGCCGTACTACGAGGCTTACTGCTTTATTCAAGAATTGCACTTCGAAACATTCTTACAAACTTCTTAGTGTTTTTGTGTTTTCAGCGTTCTGGAGTCCGGCCCCGTGATGTTTTACAGGTGATCTTTCAGTAAGGCGCGTTCAGATCTTGAAAGAAAATGTAGTGAAGCGTAACGGCAGCGTCTGCAGCGGTGACGGGAGTGAACGTGTGTTTGGCGCTCTACACAGAGGCCGTCTGTCTGTGTATTGTGAGGGTTATTCTGGGGTCTGTTCTCATGCAGCATGACTGAGAGAGAGACTCACAGCGTCAGCACATTCAGAGCGAGCCAGTCGCTTACCGTAAAGACTGAATCCTAGAATAAATAAAGAAGAGATCTTTATAGAAGTGTGGGATGAACGCGAGTGTGGTTTATATATATATATACACACATGCGACTGTATAGTCTGAATCTATTGACTGTAACGCTCTGAGCTCCGTTAACTATGAACACATATTATTTTGTTTTGAGTGTCATAGTTTCATTATTTATCATCATTATATTTATTTAATTATCATTTTCAATTCTGTTGTACTGCACATTATAGCAGTTTAGTTTTCAGTTCTTCGTGAACTTGCGTACGTTTGCAAAGTAATGAAAACTGAACTGCAGCTGAAGATGCTTTATGAACATGTGAACAGTTCATCTTGTTAATAAATATTGTAAATATAGCAGTGGTCAGTTCTAAAATCAGTGCGATTGCAGTGACAAATAAAGGCTGTGCATAAGATTATTACATGCTGTTAACCGATACAACTTTTGATTTTACAGATAGGTTAATAACTGCTGTAGAAATATCATTTGTTGCTAGTGTAGTTAACAAATAAAAACGTTTCGTAAAGTGTTACTGACACTTTGATTGTTTTACACAGTGTTTAAATGTAACATTTAAGCAACAACAACAAATTGCTCTTCGTGTGGTGACAGTAACGTGAATGAGAAGATCAGTGTAGGAGACAGTGGGATAAACTGAAGCAAACCACTCGTGCTGTAGTTCTCTGTGCGGCTCAGATCATCTTTAATCGTGTTTTCACTCGTGTTGAAGGAAACCTGAATGTGACGCTGCAGGTGTGGGACATCGGAGGACAGACTATTGGAGGAAAAATGCTCGACAAATACGTCTACGGAGCACAGGTGACACACACACTCTCTCGCTCTCTCTCTCACACACACACACACTCTCTCTCTCTCTCTCTCACACACACACACACTCTCTCTCTCTCACACACACACACTCTCTCTCTCTCTCACGCACACACACACACACTCTCTCTCTCTCTCTCGCACACACACACACACTCTCTCTCTCTCTCTCTCTAGTGCCACCTGCTGCTCACACACATCACCACATTGGCTGGTGTTGGGAAGGCGTGTGTGTGTGTGTGTGTGTGTGTGTGTGTGTGTGTGTGCGTGTGCGTGCGCGTGCGCGTGTGATTGAGTGTGTGTGTGATTCTGCTAAATGTCAAAGTGAGAATCGGTTGTGAAAGTCTGTGATGTTTTACATGCATGAAACCCAGGTGATGATGTATGTGTGTGTGTGTGTGTGTGTGTGTGTGTGTGTGTGTGCAGGGCGTGCTCCTGGTGTATGACATCACTAATTCTCAGAGTTTTGAGAATCTTGAAGATTGGCTGAACATGGTGAGAAAAGCCAATGAAGAGTCTGACACACAGCTGGCAATATCACTCATCGGAAACAAGAGTGAGTACAAACACATGCACGCACGCATGCGCACACACACACACACACACTGACAGACGCACACACACACGAAGACACATAGACATACTTACACACACACACATAGACACACACACACACACACACAGACGCACACGCAGACACATAGACATACTTACACACACGCACATAGACACACGCACACACACACAGACGCACACAGACGCACACACACACGCAGACACATAGACATACTTACACACACGCACATAGACACACGCACACAGACACACACACGCACACA
>NW_015506773.1:47355-49003 GCF_001515645.1 Sinocyclocheilus grahami
CACATAGACACACACACACACACACAGACGCACACACACACGCAGACACATAGACATACTTACACACACACACATAGACACACACACACACACACAGACGCACACACACACAGACACACAGACATACTTACACACACGCACACAGACACACACACGCACACTGACAGACACACATAGACACACACACACACGCACACACACAGATGCACACACGCAGACACATAGACATACTTACACACACACACATAGACACACACACACACACACAGACGCACACACACACGCAGACACATAGACATACTTACACACACACACATAGACACACACACACACACACAGACGCACACACACACAGACACACAGACATACTTACACACACGCACACAGACACACACACGCACACTGACAGACACACATAGACACACACACACACGCACACACACAGATGCACACACGCAGACACATAGACATACTCACACACACGCACACAGACACACACACGCACACTGACAGACACACATAGACACACACACACACGCACACACACAGATGCACACACGCAGACACATAGACATACTTACACGCACGCACGCACACACACACACACTCGCATAGACACACACACACACACACGCGCACACAATTTGCATAATGAGCATGAAGCCTATTTTAGGACCACTGTATCAGCAATTTCATGACAATTAAACACATCCTGCCTAACTGCTGTTACTATAATATCTGAATAAATGAAATAATGCATCAATATATTAAAAAAATAAAATAAAATAAAAATAAAAAAGTATGTCATTTAATTTGCACCGCATTAACACATCCTGGTTATTGTTGTACCACCTTTGATTAAAATAATTGACCATTGTACAGTATTTATTTTTATTGTATGACAGTAAACACTTATTAAATTTTACATTTACAAAATGTATACACACACACACACACACACACACACACACACACACACACAGTATAATGGTGATTCTAATTAAATTCTCAAATTCTGGAATTTAGTAAGTTATATCTCATTTCTATATATATATATATAAATGAGAGTATTTCATAAAAAACACATTAAAAAATAAAAAGTCCTAAAAATAGGCTCAACGTGACTGTTTATTTTGAGATATATATATATATATACACACACACACCTTTTTTAATTTGATTACAATAGAATCAAAATTGGTTAGGATGAAAAGGAAATTTGGTCAAAAATTTTATTTTATGAAATGTTAATGAAATGTGTTTTATAAACGCATACAACATCACTGCGCTGATCTCCAGAAGCACTCTGTGAGAACTCACTGATCAGCTTTAGTGGAGGGGAAACTGATCAATCAATAATGACTCATTACTGTAGTAAACGATGACAGAAATGAGCTCTGTGTGTGTGTGACCGCTGTAAAAATGAATCTATATTTGTGAGGTCTGCCCTCCACTCTTCATCTTCATGGGAACATGTCATTTAATTTGCACCGCATTAACACATCCTGGTTATTGTTGTACCACCTTTGATTAAAATAATTGACCATTGTACAGTATTTATTTTTATTGTATGACAGTAAACACTTATTAAATTTTACATTTACAAAATGTATACACACACACACACACACACACACACACACACACA
>NW_015506773.1:49754-51523 GCF_001515645.1 Sinocyclocheilus grahami
GATTCACTGGAAACACCAGAATTGCTTTGGCTATACACAGCAATGCTTGTCATGCCAGTAAACTCAACTGAAATTAAACACACAGCTCCCACACACACAGGGGTCAGCAGAGACGGTCAGTCGTACATCAGAGAGGTCAAAGGTCACAGGTCAGAATCATACATTCACTGATTAAACCCTTCCATCTATCACACACTCATAACAAACACACAGCGCTGTAAAGATCATAGATCTGATGTGATTTAAGAGCACTGACGACAAAAATAAAGCCATTTCACCGCAGATCTCTCGCTGTTATTAAACTAACAGTATTTGTTATTGAATGTTCTCCTCATTATTCATCTACACTGTAAAAAATTAAATCTGAAAACTCAACCAGTTTTAGGGCTTTATTGAATTCATTCAACGCATTTATTGTATCAACTTAACGATTCAAGTTAATCTGTGCTTCCTGCAAACGTAACAAGTTCTACAAACTCAAAATAATAATAATAATAATAGCGTTTCAATATGAATGCATGTTGACTTCTTCAGAGAGAAAAGATTTTACAGAACTCGAGTTTAACCCTCCGGTTGTGTTTGGGTCAGTTTGACCCACACTCGATATTCAAAGTGCTCAAAATACTGGTTGAACTATTTATTTCTTCTTTAAATTTGGTGGATATTTCTCATTTAGGGTCATAAATGTGTGTGCAAAGTTTCGACACGTAGATGTGTTTTGGAAAGTCTGTATACAGATTTTGCTTGTGTGTTGGGGTCCTATTGACTCCATTGTCTTCCGTGCAATTTGCCAAAAATGAACACGTTCAAAAACAATAAAGAGTCAGATAAAAAAAACAGAAAACCTTTATTGCAGTTGTCAAACACTAAAACATGAAATACATGAGAACTTATGATATTTAAGACTCGAAATTGAGAGTCATATTCTAAATCATCCAATGAAAATCACTATTTCTTATTGAGTTTCACAGTTGTTTCTGACTGTTGTTTTTTTGGGATCTTAATTACTAGACTGTTGCAGCTCTGAAACTAAGTGTGAGAAGTCCATTTAACCTGTTATTTGAAAAAAAGTCACTACTAGTATTTATGATAAAACACCAATTTTAAATTATTCTGCGCATGTGCAAATTGACCCCTGAGACGATAGAAAAAAACACAATGAAAATAGATGGAAATCATTACATTTCTCACAGAGTTTGTATCATTTAGTCTCTGACATCAATATGGGTCAAGCTGACCACAACACTACCCAGTTTTTGAACACAACAAAAGGGTTAAACGAGTACAAAGGCATTTTTATCACTGATAACTTCTGGAGAGAAATAGCGCAGACGCTGAACTAAAATGAAAGGTTCTGGTGTGCATCGAACGCCTGTGTTTGCGTTCTCCGTAAATGAAGAACACCGTGAACAGCTACACTAAAGCAAAAACTGAAACAACACCAGAGGGTTAAACGAATACATCTGATACGCTTTAAGAAATGATCGTGAGATGCTTGTTATTTAAAAAGGGTTAATAGATGGACAAATATATGGTTAAGATTTGCCAAAGTTTGTAATTTTATTCTTAAGAAGCAATGAATATTTTCTTTTATGGAAATATTTAAGAACTTGAGAGTTTTTCCGAGAACTGCAATTAATGCAGAACTGCGAATTTATCTTATGAACTTTATCTTTTTTCTTATGATTGTTTGTAAGACAAAATGTAACATAACAGGAACGTTATTAAAAGACATCGGAAACAAATTTCTAAAGTTAGGATAACCATCA
>NW_015506773.1:51533-53550 GCF_001515645.1 Sinocyclocheilus grahami
GCAGACGATTCCCAACAGACTGAGAGAGAGAGAGAGAGAGAGACACGGCGTCCTAAACGTAACAGGAACGTTATTAAAAGACATCGGAAACAAATTTCTAAAGTTAGGATAACCATCAACTCCTAAATCCCCATAAGTGAGATTTTTGATGAATTTAAGAATTAACTGTTTAGAATTACTAATAGAATATTTCTAACTTCTTAGAATTTATCTTAAGAACTTTCTTAACTGTTTTCTTACGAAGATTTCTGTGCACCCAGCCCCTGGATGAACAGATAACTCAACGTAATCATCACACATCTAAACTGAAAACTCACCAATGAAATAATATGCTGTGCATGTGTGTGTGTGTTCGTGTGTGTGTGTGTGTGTTCGTGTGTGTGTGTGTGTCTATGTGCATGTGCATATGTGAGTGTGCGTGTGTGAGTGTTTGAGTGAGTGTGTGTGTGCATGTGTGTGTGTAATATGTATTTCTCTGTGTGTGCTGATGTTTGTCGTAGCGGATTGTAGCATTCAGCGGTCAGATGACCCGAGTCACACCTGGACGTGGAGTCAGAGCACCAATCAGAGCTCAGGATCAGGGTCATGTGATCTCTTTCAGTGGCATGTGTGTGGAAAATTCTCCATGTGCCGCTTGAGTCGTTGGGTAAATATTGGTGCACATGGTGCTGCTGAGACCAGCCTGTGTGGTACATCACGGGCCATTACGCCTCACACACGCGTGTATGTGTGTGTGTGTGTGTGATCAGGTACGTGTGTCTTTACCGGTACAGAAGGAAAGTGTGCGTCTGATATTGTGTGTGTGTGCGAGCGTCTTGTGTGGCCTCTTCAGCACTGGGGCTTTTGTTGGCTTTCAACACGCCTGAGGATCCATAAAGCAGTATGACTCTCTCTCTCTCTCTCTCACACACACACACACACCGCCGGGCTGTAATGGCTTTGTGTGGATCTGCGCTAGATCACAGCACACCAGTGTTGATGTGAACCGACGCTCCTGTGTTTACAGCCACTTAGCGTCGCACATCAGCGGGCGTTGACCTTTGACCTCTCGCTTGCTCGCTGTCCTGCTAATGGAGAAGAGCGGACGGTAAACTCCGCTTATGCTCTCTAATGCGTTTGAGTGCAGTCAGTCGCTGTTAAATGTCCAGAGTTGCTCAGATGCTTTGGCCGCTGATGTCTCGTCTGACGCTGTGTGTGTGTGTGTGTGTGTGTGCGCGCGTACACACAGGCTATAAGTTACACTCTGTATGTATATATTTGCACATACTGTATAAAGACATTGGTAGAATATGAAACTACAAATGGACTCTTATTTTAAAGTGTTACCATTTCATTTCAACTGTCATGCTTAAAGATGCACATCTTTAAATATATACACGAAGGCTATAGCATTAGAATTATATAGATATGGATATTGTACGTATACTCTCACACTTTAACTGCTTCTGTTCTTGAACACTTGATGATTATCTAATCAGAATAAAAGCACAGCGCTGAGTCTAGGAGAACTCACTGGTATCACACACACACTCCGGACGCGTCCCGGTCTAAAACAGTTTATTTAATCACCAAACGGACACAAGTTTACTTCAAGAATGAACAATTTGGCATAGATGAGTTTGAAGTTCGGTGTTTAAAAAAACGGAGCAAACGGAAAGAGAAAGCGACCTATATTATAGCTCTATAAATGAAGCACACAGACTTTATTAGAGCCACAGAAAGACAAACGTTTTGCTGAAAATGCACAATACACAATTCATTATGTACATTAACAATGATTCGGGACCAATATAATGTAATTTAAAGAAACTATGTGAATGGCCAAACGGCAGCCTGTGGCGCGGCAGGATTTTCTGTCGGCTGCATTTAAATCTGTGTCTGAAGTTTCCGGCTCTGTTCAGCGTGCAGTATCACGTGTCTAAACAAACAGCACGTGCTGTCAGTGATTTCAACCACTAGAGGCTGCTCTCGCACTGCGTAATGACAGCAGACCCTTCTCAGCCGCTCCAGCAACGGA
>NW_015506773.1:53588-53956 GCF_001515645.1 Sinocyclocheilus grahami
CCGATAGTTCCATCAATCAACTATCGGTGCCGATTAATCGGCAAAACCGATACATCGGTCGACCTCTAATAAATAAATAAATATATATATATATATATATAAGCTGAATATTTGCAACATAAAGGTAAAAAAGTGGAGATAAGGTTAGAAAGCATGAAGCTCGCGGTGTCAGAATCTGTCTCAGATAGTCTGACGGCAGATAAAAGTGAATGATGAGTGATCATTACAAAAGTGTGCATCAAATACATTGAACGCAGAAGGTTAAATGTGTGTGACGCGCTAGAACAGACCTCACTGGTTCTCGCGCATCACGCACATGTATTTCTTCTTTAGGTTTTAATGGCGGTTGGCAAATCTACTGGAAGTAG
>NW_015506773.1:54275-54923 GCF_001515645.1 Sinocyclocheilus grahami
TTGATCGGCCCCGATCCTTGAGATCAGCTCGGGACATCCCAAGAATAAATTAGTCTTCAACTTAAGCTCTACTTCTTGTTTACATCAGTTAAACATGCTTTTGAGGATATTGCAGCTCATGCACTACAAAAAATTGTTGTTCCTCAGTATTTTGGTCTTGTTTTTTCAGTACAAATATCTAAATATTCTTAAATCAAGATACATTTACTGGAGAAACTAAATGACTTAAGATATTAAGTACTATTTCCTGACAGATTCATAAAAATGGATCAAAAATCAATTGAATCATAAGCCAACTTAATTTAATGTCTTATTAAATGTATCTTGATTTTTGCAGTGTTAAACCTTATAGTATACTGTGTAGTGTAGTTTATATGATTAAATTGGTCTTAAACTTAAATTGCACGTCTAGTTTAAATCAGTTAAACATGCTTTTGTGGTTTTTGCAGGTCATGCACTGCAGAAAATAGTTTTTCCCTAGTATTTCTGTATTTGTTAATATCTTTTGTCATCACTTAAGTGTAACTTGATTTCAAGAATGTTTACATGTTTGTACTGGAAAACAAGACAGAAATACTAACATTCTTTAATCAAAATGCATGCACTTTAAAGAGGTCATCGGATGCCCATTTTCCACAAGTTGATATG
>NW_015506773.1:54933-55886 GCF_001515645.1 Sinocyclocheilus grahami
CTCCGCCCCTCTCTTCTGTGGGGTGACGAGCCGTTCTCATGATACTGTTTACTTTAGAACTTGCAAACTAGCACATTATTAGAAAAGGCGATTCGCAAAGATTCATAAAAAACACACTCACTGGAGGTGAGGCTTTATCACGAATGATTCACGCGAACGTAGACGCATTTATGTAGATCGGGGGTGCATTCCCTTCAAAAACAAACGTAATCCATTGCGTCTTCAGCGGCTCAGATGTTGGGAGTAAATGACGACTGCTATGTTCATTATTAACATCCAACAACAGAACACCTCAATCGCTTAGGAGTCATTCTGCTCCTGCTTTCAGGGCGGCGCTAAGATAAAACACCAGTCAATCAACAATTGTGGGAGGGGCCTGTCTGTGTGATGTCACTCTGCCAAGAATCTGAGAACGGCTTGATCTGAGAAAGGGGTTATGATTTATGGGGATTTTAAAAACACACACCTGGTGGATTTTTATCATTATAGGGTGGATGTGTACAAACACTGCCAACACACATTTATGTTCAAAACAACATGTAAAAGTGAATTTAGCATCCGATGACCCCTTTAAATGCAAAATGAAATAAGAAGAGAAGTTCACCAAAATGAAGTTTATGATTAAAACCAGAACAAATATCTGCCAGTGGAGTCAGAAAAATAAACTTAATTTAAAGGAAAAACAAGTTTATTTTTCTTAGTTTTTAATTTTGATGAGTTTGTCAGAAAAAACTTCACTTTGCATCTCAAGTAAATGCATCACTTAAACCAGGGGTGCCCAAACTCGGTCCTGGAGGGCCGGTGTCCTGCATAGTTTCGCTCCAACTTGCCTCAACACACCTGCCTTTAAGTTTCTAGTATGCCTGTAAGAGCTTGATTAGCTGGTTCAGGTGTGTTTAATTGGGGTTGGAGCTAAACTCTTCAGGACACCGGCCCTCCAGGACCGAGTTTGG
>NW_015506773.1:56574-57277 GCF_001515645.1 Sinocyclocheilus grahami
TGTGTGTGTGTGTGTGAGTGTTCGCAGGGCTCCTGGATGGCGGAGCTTTAAGTAAACAGGGCCGAGGAGCAGCCATCACTCTCTCGCTATCTCACAGCCTCCTCCGGATCCGTCCGACAGAGAGACGAGCGCAGGATCGGCGGCCGCTGCTTTAGATTAGATTAGAGCAGAGAAATGGCCCCTGATCCGCAGCCGGGCCCCTGGAGGCGCGGGTGTTGACTCTGTGAGCGTGTGCGTCTCGCGGTGACGTTCAGCTTCGGAGCAGAATAACACTCCTCTGTTCTTCAGGTTGTAAGCAGAGATCTACAGTAACTCTGTTCTGGTGATCTGGACGCTATATTTGGTAACAATAGCTTTTAGCTAAATATTTCTCTACAGGGTTTGCGCTCGTAATGAATGAGGCCTGTCGTTGAGATGCCAGAGGATCCTGTGACGTGAATGTGATCCCGAGTTTGGGGAACAGATCCGAGTGTGTATTTTCTGATAAAACATATTTAGTGATTTGAAATAAGATTTTAAAAGCTCCAATTTGCAGTGGAATTTGGCCAAAAAAAGTGATTAATTTGCTCTAATTATTATTACTAAAATGTCTTGAAATAAGAAACATTCCTATTGTAATATCTCACTGTAAAATAAAAAAAAATAATATTTAATAATAATGATAATTTCATTTTACAATTTAGTTCACAGTTTTTGTAAAATT
>NW_015506773.1:58018-68890 GCF_001515645.1 Sinocyclocheilus grahami
TGTGTGAGTGTGTGTGTGTGTGAGTGTGTGCGAGTGTGCGTGTGTATGTGAGTGTGCGTGTGTATGTGTGAGTGTGCGTGTGTATGTGTGAGTGTGCGTGTGTATGTGTGAGTGTGCGTGTGTGTGTGTGTGTGAGTGTGCGTGTGTATGTGTGTGTGTGTGTGTGTATGAGTGAGTGTGTGTGAGTGAGAGAGAGAGTGTGCGTTTAAGTAGAAAAGCATAAACTCTAGTTTCAGGCAGTTCTGGTTGTTTGGTTATTCAGAGATGGCGAAATATGACACACACACACAAACGCAGGTGTGTGTCTGTAAGAGCAGTGTAAATGGAGCTGGGGTGAATCTCCTGCATGACCCCTGTGCCCTGACCTGTGCATGACCCCGCAGTGACATCACACACACACACACACACACACACACACACACACACACACAGACAGGGTGTGTTACGGGTGTCAGAGTGCCATTGTTGAGCTCTCACTAAATCACAGTCCTGCTGACAGCGATGCCGGATCACACATGACGCTAAGCGGCATGATCACATGACACAGGTGTGTGAGTGTGTGTGTGTGTGTGCCCTCAGGTCTGATATTCTGTACGGTATCCTGCGTGTGCAGGTGTGTGAAAGCAGCTCAGACAGAGTTTATGCAGAAATCATCGTTCACTTCTGTTCAGACTCCTGATGACGGTCTTTGTTCTGTGGAACAGAAGAGGTTCAGCTGAATGTTGTTTTCAGTGAGACACAAATAACTCATAACTCATAAAAATCAGCTTATTGAAATAACCTGTCGTTCTGATTTACATGCAATCAAACATAATGATTGGGTTTTACTGTGGTGTGTCGGCCAGAGGTGCTCTATCAGTGATTCCAGTCAAACCAGCAGAATTCAGTGTTCCTTCAATCAGAGCCACTCAACTACTGTGTGTGTGTGTGTGTGTGTGTGTGTGTGTGTAGTTGATCTGGAGCACATGCGGACAGTGAAGATGGAGAAACATCAGCGATTCTGTCAGGAAAACGGACTCATCAGTCAGTTTGTGTCTGCGAAAACAGGAGACTCTGTGAGTAACACACTTACACACACTCACTCACTCACACGTACATGCACACGCACATACACACACACATGCGCACATATATATATATATATATATATATATACATACATCTTGAGTTTTCCCAGAATTTTTAGGCATCTGAACTGATCGTGTGCACATGCAGAATTTTGAGAAGAATTGCGAGATATAAACTTCACCATGAAATCATATGTTATATTTTATGTTTGACATTCATGTTAATGTTTTGGAGTTGTGCTTCAGGCCAGAAACATACTTTACACAAGATAGAAGCTTCTTTTTAATACGTTTCTGGTCTTATGGTTAGGTTTAGACTTGACTTGTTTGTTTTTGTACAGTTTCTTAGATTTTGCCTCATTGCACAAATGACTATAGCTTCTCCTGAGACTGGGTTGGACACACAAGCTGTTTTCAGTGGTGTTCTGCTGCGTGTCAGTGTTTATTCTGTGTGTTTGCAGGTGTTTCTCTGTTTCCAGAGGCTGGCGGCTGAGATTTTAGGCATAAAGCTGAATAAAGCTGAGATGGAGCAGTCACAGGTGACTATGATCTGTGTTTGCTCTCCAGCAGAGCATACGCTTCTCTTTTTTCCACTTCTGTTCAAACACATTCATACTGAGACTTCGATCATTTCACATCTGATAGACTGACTGTATGTGCATGTGTGTGTGTGTGTGTGTGTGTGTTCAGGGATTACACACATATTTGAACACATTCTCTTACATCTGTAAATCATCTTTTCTGCCATTTTATCTTTATTTCTTTCTTTATCTAATGCATGGAACCTCATTTTTCTCTTCTGTTTTTCTCAATTTCTCTGTTTCCATTGTGTGTGTGTGTGTGTGTGTGTGTGTGTGTGTGTGTGTGTGTGTAGCATATTGTCAAAGCGGAGTTGGTGGACTATCCTCAGGATGAGGGACCAATCGGACAAGAGACCAATCAGAGCAAGATCTGCTCTATCCAATAACAGTATGTGTGAGAGTGTGTGTGAGTGAGTGAGTGTTTGTGTGAGAGTGTGTGTATATGTGAGAGTGTGTATATGTGTGATTGAGTGAGTGAGTGTGAGAGCGTGTGTGTGAGAGCGTGTGTGTGTGAGCGTGTGTATATGTGAGAGTGTGAGAGTGTGTGAGAGTGTGTGTGTGTGTGAGTGTGTATATGTGAGAGTGTGTATATGTGTGTGTGTGATTGAGTGAGTGTGTGTGTGTGTGAGAGTGTGTGTGTGTGAGAGTGTGTGTGTATATGTGTGAGAGTGTGTGTGTGAGTGAGTGTGTGTCTTCATTCTTTTTGCTGTGTAGATTCATCAAAAACTCATAATACTTTATTGTTTAATGTAGATTTGAAGTGTGTTTGTTGCTCTGTAGTGCGTGATCTATGTGTGTATAGCATCAGTCGTGTGTGTGTCATATGAACATATTAAGGCTCAGTAATCATGATTATTATCTTGTATTGTATGATGCACTACCAGTGCTGGGTGGATTACTTACAAACTGTAGTCAGTCCATTACTTATTACACATTGCATGATGAAAATTGTAATGAGTAATGTAATCTAGGCTACTCATTTTAGGTAATGTATCCTGATTATGTTTTTAGATTACTTTTACATTACTTTTTTATCTGATTTGTTTTAAACTTTCCATTAAATGTAAACAGTACATTGCTTGGGTGCAATGAGGGCTGACTGATGGTTTATCTTTCTGTTGTGTTTCTGCAGCACGTGGTTAAAGCAGACATAGTGAACTACAGTCAGGAGTCGGTGGCTCGAGCCGTCAACCCTCCACGCAGCTCCATGTGTAACATACAGTGATCATCGTCTCTGTCTCGCTCGCGTCTGTCAGTTTTAATAGCTGCAACAGTAGCTCTCTGTCTTGCTTTGGTAATTAATTTTTCTCATATACTGTAAGTTTCCACAATGATAACAGATCATATAATTTTTGCTCCAGTAATAGCGAAAAATTCATACTGAATGGAAATCATAGTTCTTTTTTATGCCTTTTATGTCGGTTAGAACTTAAACATAATATAGAGGAAAAGACAGTGATAGCTAAAGTTGAAAACATTATTTCGTATTTCAGCGGGAATGTGTGATAAGTCACTTCATCAGACCAGGTCCGAATATTCTCGTACAATCCGATTAAAGCTTGCAATCCAGGCAAAAGAAAATTTTGGTAATCCTGAAAAATTGTGAAGGACAACCATGTTTGTAAGAACTTTTTGGAGTTGTGAGATTACAACCTGAAAATTGACATTTGAGATTGATTTGTAAGAGAAAAACATAATTTCATTTCCAAATTATTGATTGATTGCATGGCACCATAGCACACCCAAATGTCTGATACATTGCTAATGATACTTTTGATTTAGCTCAAATTGTGAATTGAACCAAGTTATGTAGGGGTTCCAAAGCTAAAACCTAGACTAAATGAAATGTGACCCAAACACGTTAAACCAGAAATATGAATCTGGACAGTTCTAACATCCCAAAAGCGCATCAAGTAATTGCTCATACAGCTAAATTTTGAAAAGCTTTCTTAATTTGCAATGTGGTTACAGATCTATTAGGAACTATTCTGTTTTTCCAAATTTATTAAAATTGACTGTGAGTTAGTTTTAAAACATGTCCATTGGTTGACTCAGGGAAATAAGATTGGAGAGAGGTAGGTAATGCAAGTAATGCTATTCTCATGGTGGGAGCTGTATTACAGAGTCAATGCAGCATTACAGAGTCAATGCAGATTCAAAGGCATTGTCTGGAGTGTGTCTGGTTACTGCTGCACAGCAGGTTAGTCGAACATTAGAGATCTTGATCCCAAGTGATAATATTCATAGGGGGCGAGACGTCGCCTAACTCAACAGTGTGACACTTGAGGCGCACTAAAGAGTATACATTTTGAGTGTTGCCAGAGACACCCCCGATTAAACTTAAGTCAGGTGCGTAGGGGAATTTCTACCACAATACAATGATACACCTTTGCTGCATTGTTGTCACATGATGTCCCCATTATGTGACAACATAATGGGGACATCATGTGACAACAATGCAGCAAAGGTGTATCATTGTATGCTCTTTCACATACTATTTTTTAAAAATACTAGTAGTATGCAGTAAGCAATATGCAGGTAATCTCTATAATTTTGTTTATAATCAAATAGACTGATTTAAAATGTCCTCTCACTCAGTCTCTCTTGTGACCATATAAGTGCATCTCAGTAGAAATATGAGTGTGACTGTTTGCTGTAGGGGTGAAAGGCAGTCTCTGGGGGTATTGCTGTGAGTAAGTGAGAGAGAGTGTGTGTGTGTGTGTGTGTGTGTGTGTTAGGAGGGAAAGTACACTAGCAGTCATAAGTTTTTGAACAGTAAGATTATTAAAGTCTCTTCTGCTCACCAAACCTGCATTTATTAATTCCAAAATACAGCAAAAGCAGTAATACTGTGAAATATGTTTACTATTTAAAATAACTGATCTACAGCTGTCAGTATAATTTTTAAATTTTTTTGGAAAGAAATTATGGAAATTAATACTTTTATTTAGCAAGGATGCTTTAAATGTGGTGATAAAGACATTTATAATGTTACAAAAAAACGGTATAAACTGTCCTTCTGAACTTTTTACTCATCAAAGAAACCTGAAAAATTCTATTCGGCTGTTTTCAACAACATAATAATAATAATATATGTTTTTTTGAGCAGCAAATCAGAATATTAGAATGATTTCTGAAGGATGGTGTGACTGGAGTAATGATCACAGAAATAAATTACAGTCTAAAATATATTCAAATAGAAAGCAGTTATTTTAAACAGTAAAAATATTTCTCAGTTGTTCTGCTTTTGCTGTACTGTGCATCAAATACATGCAGGCTTGGTGAGCAGAAGAGACTTCTTTAAAAACTTTAATAATCTTACTGTCCAAAAACCTTTGACTGCTCGTGTAGTTTTATAGAAGGCCATTCTGAGACATTTCAGTATTAATAACTCTTCACCTCGAGCATCATAATCACAATGACTTGTTTTACACAGTATTTCCCCATTTTTAATGCTTTTTAAATTTAATTTGGCAAATCCAGAGGGAATATCTCAAATGCATGTACATAATCCTCCCCCCTCCGTGTTCATGACTGATATTTGACGTTTATGAGCATCATATTGGACCAATAATCTGCAGTAAAGCAGGAGTCACACAGAGACGACTTGTGTAGAGGATTTGCAGGCGGCCTGTAAACTCTATTTGAGTGATTTGTTGGTTTGTGCGAGCGTGAGTGTTTTCATTTCCACGGGATCCTCTACTTAGAGAAGTTTCATTATATGACCTCTGGATATTTCTGTTTAAATACTGGATGTATTTGCAAACGCAAGCCTGTCCAGGTGTTGTAGAGCGCTGCACTGTTTAGGAATAAATGTCACGACACACGTTGACATGGATGTCTGTTTTTTTTTCTCTTCGCTCTCCATCTTCTTCATTGCTCTGGAAAGTAAAATGTCTTTTCCAAATCCCACGCTCAGAAGATGTATTAATGCGGAGGAGGATGTAGACATGTGGTCAGGAATACTGTCCAATATTAATATCATTCAAATGTCTGCCTGTAATTTACTGAAACGTGATGCCAGTGAGTAATTGCGTCTGAAATAGTCTCCTCTTGACAGCACTTACACACGAGCTGTTCAGAACGAGTCCAGCGCTCATCACTTCATCTGATGGGGAATTAATATACGCTCCAGACGTTTCATTTGTTTCGCACGATCAGTCGGTTAAGACGGGAATCGTTTGACCTTCGCTAAGAGATAATAACTGCACTATTAAGCTTTTCACTCTACAATGATAACAAACTATTATAATAGCTTACAGTAACTATCATAAATGCATCCTTATAGCATTTTTGCGCTGGATAAAGGTGCGTTCACACCAAGAACGATAACTGTGTTAGCGATACATTAGCGTTTATTACAAGCGTGCTGCAGTTTTGTCGTCTGTCACTTTAAATGCCAGGATGCATTCTGATTGGCTGTCAATGTTTTTATGGTTAATCAGCTGAAAAATAAATACATTTTAAATGTAGTGCAGTCAAACGATTAATCGCGTCCAAAATAAACGTTTTTGTTTACATAGTATATGTGTGTAGTGTGTATATTTATTATGCATATATAAATACACACATACAGTATTTATTTTGAAAATATTTATATGAATATTTTATATACATATATTTAATATATAAACATAACATATTTTTCTGAAATATATACATGCATGTGTTTGAATTTATATATACATAATAAATATACACAGTACACATATATTTTGTAAACAAAAACGTTTATTTTGGACGCGATTAATCGGGGAAAAAAAACTAGAATTAGAACGATTATTAAAACTTTATAGTTATTATCATCCTTGCTGTGAACGGCCTTTTAAGGTGTTTCATCTACACATAAAAAAATAAGTAATATATATCAGATTACTTTTAAAGTAATGCATTACTTTTTAATTTACAAGAGTTACTTTTTCAAATGAGTGACACGTAAAAAAATTTTTTCCAATGTATTGATTGACAGCTCTGGTGTCGCCATGGTGACAGAAATCAGATGTTACTGTAGTTCTAAAATAAATATGAATATGCATTAATTCATCTCACTCACACACAAAACTAAAAAACACAGATTCAGTATTCCTCAAAATGAATAAAAATAATGCAACTCAGAATATGACGCAAACCTGCAATAAGTAAATGTTAAACAACACAAATATGCTTTATGTATTTAATCCCGTTCTATTAGCTTCTGAGCTTCGATGATGCAGTTCAAGCGTACTAATAAGCACAAGTTACTTTGTTTATTGCTGAAGTGTGTTGAAATGTCTTCTTCTGCATTCTACTGTACTTTCCCTTCAGCCTGAGGCGCATTCATTTCACTTTTGCTGTGAAAGGCTTTTATATTCGCCAAAAATATAACTTTTTTATTTTAAAAACAAACAAGCAAGCCCAGCTCAGATTTAAAAAGTAACGCAAAAGTAACGTAACGCATTACTTTCCATAAAAAGTAACTAAGTAACGAAATTGGTTACTTTTTTATGGAGTAACGCAACATTGTAACGCATTACTTTTAAAAGTAACTTTCCCCAGCGCTGTAGATCAATATACGTTGTAATCTTTTCATCTATCTTTAGTCTAATTGATTTAGCTACGTTATTGTTGTTGTGCAGTGGTTCCCGCGCTTCTGCTGTCAGTTGGCACGGCCGCTGTTTGTACAGGTGTTTTAGTAAAGAAAACAACGGCAAGACGCTTCCAGCTCAAACACCCACCGCACTCCCGGCCTACTCGAAAAAGACGCGAGGAAAGAATAATATATGGTGGAAAATAATGCGAGGAAAAGGGCTGAAGGGTTGACAGATGAGCGGCGGGTCGTCGGGGAGCTCGAGTCTGTTTCCCGCGCGCGGGCTTTGAGTGATGGCGCGACTAATTTGTCGTTGAAGCTGAACATCTCGAACTAACATTTAACACATGTACGAAGCATCCCAATGCAAAGTATGATTTAACACGGGTAAGAAGAACACAGGGGAGCGAACGAGGAAGCAGGAAGATTGTTAAAGCAGGGAAAATAAATGCCAAGTGCATTAAAGTGCATCTGGGTGGTCAGAGGCGGCGAAATATAGATTTGGGGTGAACTGGAAGACCGCTTAAGATGCTCGAAAAGTGCTGGGCTGTAAACCCGTATATCCTTAAAGCCATCTGCTCATGCACGCCTCTCTATGTGTGCTTATTTTACTCCGGGCTCAAACGGGGTGATGACAGTAAGAGCCCCACAAAGGCCGAGTCGGGAAGAGGGTGTGGAGCCGCCGCCAAGGTCAGCGGGACTGAGAAAGAGCCGCCCGTATCCCTCTGCTCTTCTCTTTGCACCTGCCAGAGCCACACAACTGAAGGAAAGTGTGGCTTAGCCATCGCATTAGGATTGTGTCTATCAGCTTTCTGCTTCTGTGCTTTCTTTAGTTGGAGTAAAGGATGTGGTCCATCCAAACACTGTATTAATAGCGTGGTAGAGTTTAGAGGAACTGCACTTTCTCTCAGAGACGGCACACTGAACATCGTAAATATCTCGACCTGACGTGCTGCAATCAACGGACAGGTTCTAAATTAAACAAAGATTATTAGCGTAATTTTTTGTGACCATGGAGCACAAAACCAGTCATGAGGGTAAATTTTTTGAGATTGAGATGCATGCATCATCTGAAAGCTGAATGAATAATCTTTCCATTGATGTATGGTTTGTTAGGAGAGGACAATATTTGGAAAATCTGGAATCTGAGGGTGCAAAAAAATCTAAATATTGAGAAAATCATCTTTAAAGTTGTCCAAATGAAGTTCTTAGCAATGCATATTACTAATCAAACATTAAGTTTTGATATATTTACGGTAGGAGATTTACAAAATATCTTCATGGAACATGATCTTTACTTAATATCCTAATGATTTTTGGCATAAAAGAGAAATGTATAATTGTGACCCATACAATGTATTGTTGGCTATTGCTACAAATATCCCCCAGTGAGTGAATGTTGAGTGAATGTTGTTTCGATGCCAATTGTTTTTCATTATAACATGAATAAAGCACCTGTTTAATGCACTTTTTTGTTAGAATAAAATAGTCCAGCACTGAAAAAAATTGGTATAGATAGGTGTGGAAAAACTCATTAAAATAATTGCAAAGAAAATTTCACAAATTGTTACAAAGAAATGGCAAGTAACACATTGAATTAAACGTGACATTTTGAAGTCAATCATAGTTATTTCTGTGGCACTTTATACAAAACAGATTGTTGCAAAGCATCTTCACAGGAAAGTAACAGTGTTAATGCTGTAAAATTAATCAATTATGAAACAAATTCAATTTCAACTATAAAGCAGCTCTAAAAGACGAAAGTGTCTTTATTCAGCTCAGCTCAGCACAGTGTTGATTCAGCTTAGTCCAATAATAGTGCAAAGCTCAGCACATTATGAAACAAGCTTAATTCAGCTGTAAAAGAGCTCTAAAAAGACAATAGTGACAACTCAAGTTTTGTTCTCATCCGATCATGCCAATGTCATCAAATCGATAATAATATTGCATATTAAGTGTCTTTTAACCCCTAAACATTATAAGACTGAAATGGTGTTTTGTTGTGTGCTGTACTCCAGTAATCTTTGTTTTAGCTTACAGTGAAGCGATCGGAGCTGAGCTCTACCTCTCGATTCTGCTGTAAGTCAGAGATTTAAATAGACTTGCGGTGAATTGGAGTCGGAGACGAGCGCAGAGTGAAAGAAAGATCTGTCTGAAATGAGACTGTGATGAATCAAGCTGATTTATAATATTTCTGTATAAAGCATTACTCCAGTATACGCTTACATTCGTCTGGCCTCCAGACATTCCTCAATAATGTGCTGCTATATTAAACCATATATAGTGTGTGTGTGTGTGTGTGTGTGTGTGTGTGTGTGTGAGTGTGTGTGTGTGTGAGTGTGAGTGAGTGTGTGTATGTGAGTGAGTGTGTGTGTATGTGAGTGTGTGTGTGTGAGTGTGTGTGTGTGAGTGTGTGAGTGTGTGAGTGTGTGAGTGTGTGAGTGTGAGAGTGAGTGAGTGAGTGTGTGAGTGTGTGAGTGAGTGAGTGAGTGAGTGAGTGTGTGTGTGAGTGTGACTGATTGTTTTGAGTAAATTTAATCATTCAGAGGGTTTGTTGAAATGGTTCAAAAGAGTCCTTACGTAATCATATTGCAATCATACAGGATTTAATGTTTCATTTTGTAGTAAAATAGCTAGTTTTCAATAATTAAAAAACAAATAGTTAAAGTCAAGCTGAGGTTAGTATTGACATTACTTACTGAACACGTTTTCTGCTCTTAATGTAAAGAGTTCATCAGTGAAAAACTGATTGTCACAAATCTCTCTTACTTCGTCATCTTCAGACTTCGTTCTTCTACGCAACACTCTTTTCACAATCCAGCCAATTTCTGATGGATGAAATACAGTCCCTAGCTACTTTTTGTTGTTGAATGTCCAATTTCACTAAAATACCACATTATAGATGCCAAATGGGTTGTAAACAGTTTTCCATTAACTTTAATAACATAATTATCAATATTGTTCCAAATATTAATATTAGTAATATCATTTTTTGTTTTTTTAAGTCTTGTTGAATGCAAACTCATACTGTATGTGCACATCGAACAGAATAGTGTATGAATATAAGCGTTTGGGTTTGTGTGACAGATGAGTGTTGAGTGTTC
Source organism: Sinocyclocheilus grahami (assembly GCF_001515645.1). Lineage (NCBI taxonomy): Eukaryota > Metazoa > Chordata > Actinopteri > Cypriniformes > Cyprinidae > Sinocyclocheilus > Sinocyclocheilus grahami. The sequence goes on from NW_015506773.1 coordinate 68,337, forward strand.
AGATGAGGGAGCGTCTTCATTCATTAGAGAACTGTGTGTGTGTCATTAATAACACTCAGCTCCGGTGTAATACAGACGGGTGGATTACAGTGCATTAATCTCTCTCATAATGGAGCAGGTCTCAGGATCATCACTCATGAGTCTTTGTGTCTGTCTTTGTCTCTCCGTCTCTCATTGTTTTGTCTGTTATTGATATAGAGATGCTTTTTCACGCTGCTCAAGTGGCTCTCAGTGCTAATGCTGCCGCTGGACGCCGGCCAATCAGAACCACACTTTAAACACCCGCCCAATAAAAACACCTTTTGTTCAGTTGTTTGGGAGAGTTTGTACTAAAACTTTACTTGAACCCTGTTAGCTTTATCACCACACCAAAACATCTGTTGATGAGACCCATTAAAACCAGTAAAACTGAACAATTCTTGATACAACAGCAAAAATATTATGAAATATATGCAAAAATTATATATATGTATGTGCGCACACACACACACATATATATATATATACACACACACACACACACACATATATATATACACACACATATATATATA
>NW_015506773.1:70721-74756 GCF_001515645.1 Sinocyclocheilus grahami
TGATACAAGTAAGGTTTTATTAACTACATAAACACTTAAACTAGTCTAACATACTACATAAACACATTAATATAGACACACACACACACACACACACACACACATATATATATATTTACATTATTGGCATTATTTTCATGCTTTTCATTTTTGATCAAAGAGCAGGTCTGTTTGTTTTTAAACCAGCTGTACATTTTCTTTATGTGTAAATCGTTAAAAAAAATTTTTTTTTTGTCTTTTTATATTGCTGATTGTTGATTTAATAGTAATGTTTAATTAATATTAAAGTGATAGTTCACCTAAAAATGAAAACGTGGCATTTGTCCATAAGTCTTACAATATAAATCTAACAGACATGCTGTATTTACATTTATACTTAATGCACAGATCATATAGTTTGACACAAACTTTATATATTTTAAAATGATTTTCTGAATTTTTTAATTTGTGTCACTTGTTTGCATTCACTGAAGACAAACCTAAAAACCGATGTTCTTCCTCAGCATTTCTGTCTTGTTTTCCAGTAAAATATCTGAACGTCCTTAAATCAAGACACATCCACTGGAGAAGCAGAACCAGTGCAGATATCACGCCTCGTTTTCTGAGAAATTGATCAAAATTAAGAGAGTTTTTGTTTAAAACAAGAAACACCTCACTTCATATTGATACATGTTTCAGAAAACTATTCATCTAATGTCATTTTGTTCCGATGTTTAGATATTTGTACTGGAAAACAAGACGAATACAAAACTGCTCTGAAGCACACAGGCTTGGAGTAAAGTGTCGTCTGGTTAGTATGGCCCCTGCTGGCTGTAACCTGTAACTACAGCCTTCTGAGAGCAAAACCTTCTCCATTTCCCCTTCAATCCACACTTAAATCAGATGCACATCACCTCATGCTACTGCAGTGACGGATCCTGAGACCTTGAGATGGATCTGAGTGTTAGCGGATACACAAATCCAGCTGCTTATCGGTTAACCTGACCGTTTGTCTTTAGTTCAGCTTTTATTCTAATCACATAGAATTATTCATTTACTTTACAAAACTTCAGAAGTGGTTTTGTGTTTAAGATCAGGTCATGTGTTGTTCAGTCAGCAGATCATCACTGCTGTTATTTGTGCAACGCATTTCTGTCTATCGAAACATTCTTAAATATATATTTATAGATATAGTTACTGGAGAAGCAGAATGACTGAAGTTATTAAGCCTAGAAAAATGTATCAGTATTTCTAGTTTAATGTTGCCTGTTTCTCGAAAAATGTATCAGAGTGAAGTGAGTTTCTGCTTAAAACAAGAATATTGTTCTGTCATTGGGCTCATAAAAATAGTTTTAATTAAAAGAGAAAACAAGATTATTTTTCTGACCCATTGGCAGATATTTCTTTTTCTTTATTAAGTCTTGTTTTCTGAAAAAAATGTATCACAGTAAGTTTTTACTTTAAAATATGGCTAAAATAACCATATATATATATATTTGTCAGTTGTTTGTCACATTTGTTCTTATTTTAAGCAATAATCTTAAATAATTTTCCTTCTAAAGTAAATTTCTCTTGAAAACAAATAAGACAAGATCACTAGGGAATTCTGTTTGTTGCCGTGAGAATGAAACGGCTTTGTTTCAATAATTTCATGCATTTCTGCGTGAAACATTGTACTCTTAAAGAGCGACTTCAGTCGAAAAGGAAAGTCGTTTCATGTTTTTCTTGAGAATAACGTCACTGACGAATCGCACACAATAACAGCAGGAAGATGAATCAAGAATGTAAACTCAGCTGAGGACTGCAGTGAGTCTAAAGAGCTCTGACAGAGCAATAAAACGCTCCTGAGGGTGCAGTCAGACAAACCACCGATTGTCACAATAAAACTGAGGCGTGTGTTTGTGCAGTGTGGCCTGTGTCACTGCGCTCGCTGGAAAACACACATCTCTGAACGAACACTCGGTCGGGGCTCTCTGGCTCCCATCAGAGAGAAAAACAACTCTTAAATCAAGCTCGGCCCTTCAGCAGGGCTGTTCACACGCGCTTTCCACTTCCTGACGTCACTGCGAGAGACTGAAGTTCACACAGACAGACCGACTCAAATAAGGGCCAAACGTACAGCTAGGACTCACTCGGGCCCCTAGGAGCCACAGCGTTGGGGGCCGAGAAAAACTCATTCCTGTCCAACGTCTCAATAAACATCCCATCACTGAAAAAAATGGACAATCTGCAACAAAAAAAACAATACCTAAACATTCTCAAATATAGATACATTTACTAGAGAAGCAAAATGACTTAAGCTATGAAGTCTTGTATTCTTAAAAATGAATCAAAATTAAGTGAGTTTATGATTATGACAAGAACAAATATCTGCCAATGGGCTCAGAAAAATAAACTTAATTCAAAGGGAAATCAGGATTATTTCTCTGACCCTGTTGGCAAATAATATACTAGTTTTCTTTTAAGCATAAACTCATTTTTAAAATGAGATTTAATATATCATTTTACTCTTTCTGAAGTAAATGTGTCTTGATTTAAGTATGTTCAGATATTTGTACTGGAAAACAAGACAGAAATACTGAGGAAGAACAAGATTTTTTGCAGTGTTGACAATTTAAACTTTGTTCCCAAATGTTTCCCCTAAAGATGAATAATGATAGAACATTTGAGTTCATATTAAGTCTTTTGATCTCAGTTTGAGACGTTGTTGAGATGTGGAGACGTGAATGCTGGCGTTTTCTCCGGAGAAACCTCTGAGATGCAGATTTGCTCTCCATTAAAGATGATTTCTTTCTAGGTGAAACAGTTGAGATGTTAACGCATGTCCTGTGTGACTTTAGTGTGTGTGAGGCGTGAGCTCTGGATCTACGGGACAAGAGGAGTGTGTTTGAGGGAAAGAGGAGGTGAAGGAGGTTAATTACTCAATGATCAGGGCTTGTGTCTTACACCCGACTCTGGTCTAGAGTTTCCACCTGTAAGAGCCTCACCTGTGTGTGTGTGTGTGTGTGTATGTGTGTGTGTGTGTGTGTGTGTGTGAGTGTGTGTGCAGCAAAGATGTGTCCTCTCACACACACCCGCACACACACACACACACACACACACACACACACACACACACACACACACACACCACACACACACTACACACCACACAGACCACACAGACCACACACACACACACACACACACCACACACACGCACACGCACACACGCACACTACACACACACACTACACACACACTACACACACACCACACACACACACCACACACACACACGCACACACAGCTAATGAGCTGCTTTATTTGACCATTAGGAAAGAGAAACACACACAAAGGCAGTTTAGTTTGTGCACACGTTCAGCACTTGAGCTCATGTTGTTTTTGGGGTTTCTTTAAGCCGCCCCAAACTGAAATTCAACAATTTGCTTCTTTATACTGAATTACGTGTGTGTTCTTTACACTAATCACACCAAAAGTGATTAAGAGTGCAAACTAGTGATGTTGTTTTAACTTAACTCTGCCAGCTAATTAGCTGCTTTATTAATGTGCTTAATGAATATGAACAGCATGTTGCTTTGGTCATTTAGAGGGCAGCAGTCTGAGAAAAAATAAATACATTTGCGGTCGCATTGATTTAGTTTTATGAATGAGTTCTGCAGGGAAATTGTTCTGTGGAGTGGTCTTTTCTTCCCGTGTATTTGTTTAAAGAGGAACAGTGTAGTGTGGGGATGAACGGCACGGTTTTAAACAGCTTTAGGAAGCGCCTGAAGCTGCACTTGATGTAGATTGTTTATATTTGCCAGTATTTAGAAGTATCTAGATTCTAGACTGCTTTATTCATCTGCATTATTCTTTATTAAGCCCACGAGAGAGACTGAGTAGTTCCTGGCTGGTTTGATGTACATTTCTGCTAATTAAAACAGCAGCACCTGTGACACTTTTCTTAATGCAGACTGTGCATTGGTGTTATTGTCCATCTACTTCTTTAAAATGTTCTTTAGTCTCAATATAGTTATAAATACTAATGCAAACAGCATCTGTCTAAATATTCAT
>NW_015506773.1:76043-80672 GCF_001515645.1 Sinocyclocheilus grahami
CACACACACACACACACACACACACACACACACACACACACCACACACACACTACACACCACACAGACCACACAGACCACACACACACACACACACACACCACACACACGCACACGCACACACGCACACCACACAGACCACACACACACACACACACACACCACACACACGCACACGCACACACGCACACTACACACACACACTACACACACACTACACACACACCACACACACACACCACACACACACACGCACACACAGCTAATGAGCTGCTTTATTTGACCATTAGGAAAGAGAAACACACACAAAGGCACACGCACACGCACACACGCACACTACACACGCACACTACACACACACTACACACACACCACACACACACACCACACACACACACGCACACACAGCTAATGAGCTGCTTTATTTGACCATTAGGAAAGAGAAACACACACAAAGGCAGTTTAGTTTGTGCACACGTTCAGCACTTGAGCTCATGTTGTTTTTGGGGTTTCTTTAAGCCGCCCCGAACTGAAATTCAACAATTTGCTTCTTTATACTGAATTACGTGTGTGTTCTTTACACTAATCACACCAAAAGTGATTAAGAGTGCAAACTAGTGATGTTGTTTTAACTTAACTCTGCCAGCTAATTAGCTGCTTTATTAATGTGCTTAATGAATATGAACAGCATGTTGCTTTGGTCATTTAGAGGGCAGCAGTCTGAGAAAAAATAAATACATTTGCGGTCGCATTGATTTAGTTTTATGCGTGAGTGTGTGCGTGTGTGTGAGTGTATGTGTTTTGTTTTTGGTAACGCTACTTAAAGTCTGTATGTATAATGCATTATAAAAGTATTCATAATGTTTGCTGTTATGCATTATATCTTTTCATAAATAATTGTAACTAAAGTTTGTGTTTGTCTTTTAAAGTGTGTTATTTATGTTATAAAGTGTGTGATATTAATTTCAAAAGATGATACAGTGCATTATAAGGTGCATTACAAGGCATAATTCATACATTAAAACTACTTTTAAAATGCATCATATACAGTGTCACTGTTTTTTTTAATCTAACTTTACTACTAAAATAATTTTAGTAAGTTAAGTTTAAATTAAGTTAAGCTAGCTTAAATAAAGTAAGTTTTAAATAAAATGTGTTTTGTGGTTTTAGTTAAATATAATAATCCTGTTCTCAGAACTAACTTCTCTATTATGAGCCATTTTTTTCAGTTGTTACAGCGTAAAGAGACACAAATTTGAGTGACGAGCCCTCAGACGAGTGAAAGCAGCATCGCTCGTGAAGAAAGACACAGATGTTCGTCACATTTACAAATTAAACGCTGTAAAACTGAAACTGTGCAGTGGTGAACTTAAATGTGAAATATCACCTTATTTTGCAACGCGGACGTAACCTATTTACTGTGAACGTTCTGCGACCTTCCAAGGCCTTAAAAAGGTCTTAAAGTTATGGCATTAAATGTTGCATTAAATCTTCCTCAGTATGTTTTTAAAAATGTTTTCTAAACATTGTTAAATCAAGACACGTTTGCTTATGAAGGAAAATGAAGAAATTAATTCTTGTTTTCTGATCAAATTAACAAAATTAAGTGAGTTTAGGATTAAAACAAGAACAGATCTGTCAAGTTAAGTTGATTTTTCTGAGCCCATTGTCAGATATTTGTTCCTGTTTTAATCATAAACGTTTTGATCAGTTTCTCATAAAACAAGACTTTTGTCATTTTGCCTCTGAAATAAATACATCTTGATTTAATAATCTTTAGACATTTGCACTTGAAAATAAAACAAAAACACTGAGGAAGAATAGTATTTGACTGTAGAGGAGGTAACAGTACATCCAAATCTGCATCTTCTGCAAATTGTAATCCACGAGATTCGGTGTACTGTTTTTTGGTTCAGTAAGTAATATCTGTGTCTTATCCGAATTTAATAGGAGAAAATTATTGGTCATCCAATCTTTTACATTTTTAACACACTCCGTTAACTTAGATAATTTAGAAGTTTCATCTGGTCTTGTTGAGATATATAGTTGAGTATCATCGGCATAACAGTGGAAACTAATCCTGTATTTTCTAATAATATTACCAAGTGGCAACATGTATATCGAAAATAGCAGAGGACCTAGGACAGATCCTTGTGGCACTCCATATTTTACTGGTGATATTTGAGATGACTCCCCATTTAAATGAACAATGTGGTAGCGATCGGACAGGTAGGATCTAAACCATCTTAAAGCCTGCCCTAGAATACCTGTATAGTTTTGTAATCGATCTATGAGTATGTCATGATCTATAGTGTCGAACGCAGCACTAAGATCAAGTAAAACTAGCAATGAGACACAGCCTTGGTCTGACGCAAGAAGCAAGTCATTTGTAATTTTAACAAGTGCAGTTTCTGTGCTATGGTGGGGCCTGAAACCTGAAATTCTTCATAGAGATCTTTTTGTTTTGTTCTTTGCAAGAAGGATAACAATTGCGCAGACACAAATTTTTCTAAAATTGTAGACATAAACGGGTTCATTTTGCACGCGCATGTGTGTGTGTATGTGTGTGCGCATTTTTGTGACAAATGAGGACATAAATGTGTATAATGACAAAGGTATGACAGGTATTACAAGGAGAAGCTGACTTTTCAGGACATTACCCCATGTCCCCACTTTTCAAAACGCTTATAAATCACACAGAATGGAGTGTATTGAAAATCTGAAATAGCACAAAGTCTCCTGTGAGGGGTAGGTTTAGGGGTAGGGTTGGTGTAGGGCAATAGAATATACGGTCTGTACAGTATAAAAACCATTACGCCTATGGAGAGTCCCCACTTTTCACAAAAACAAACCTGTGTGTGTGTGTGTGTGTGTGTGTGTGTGTGTATGTATATGTGTATGTGTATGTGTGTGTGTGTGTGTGTATTTGTGTGTGTGTGTGATGTTGACAGGGCCGTGTGTGTCCTGCGGCGGTTCAGAGCTCTATTGTTGTGTTCTGTGGGTGAGACGCTGCAGGATTGGGTTATGAAGCACCTCTACATGACCCTGCAGTCCACGTTTGACGCTTCATCATCTCAGTATGCCGCTCTGATCTGTGTCAGTGATGGGAGGAGATGCGTTTATGTCACGCGATGAGCGTCACTGTACAGTGAAGTGTTGCATTTGTCTCTTCTCTCTCATGTGATGATGTTTTCATAAACACTTTGAATCAGTTTAGGCCATTTTTTAATGATCAAAGGCCAATATTTGCCCCTGGAATTCATTTTCTTGGATATTTTTTACCTTTATTCTTTTAAGTTTTTTTACTGATTGCTATGGAGCCCCGCATGACATGCAAGAAAAAATAAATAAATCGTGCGCACACAATTTACTAATCCGTTCCCTGGATGTACTAAAACGTGCACATGACTGCTGTTTAGTTCCCTCGATTTGCTATTTTTTTCCTGCATGCGCGGGGCTCCGTAGATTGCAACGTTAACTACGGTTTAAATTTTCAGGAATATTTTTACATTTTTACTTTTGTTTTGTTCCTTTTAAAGTTACAATCGATTAAAAAATGCAGTACGGTGTCAATTTTTAAAAATATTTTGAACCAAACAACATTGGACCCCATTGACTTTCATTACCTTAGCACCTAAATAAACACTGAGACATTCTGCAAAATATCTTCTTTTATGTTCCACAGAAGAAAGAATGTAATAGAAGTTTGGAACAAGTAAATAATGACAGGATTTGTTCTCTGTGCCTTTAACTTCAGAGCAGGTTATTTTTTCTTTAAAATAATGTAACTGATGGATCATTCACAGTAAGAACATGAACATGAATTAAGATACAAACTGCAGTCTGTTTTGAAGGTTTCTTTGAGGACAGACAGAACTCATGATTGTACGAACTCCAGCAATGATGATGATGATGATGATGATGTTATCCTAAAAGCGCACCTCACGTCTGTCTCAGAAACACAGACGCGAGTCTTTCAGAGCGTTTGATTGACAGTTCCTGCGGCCCCTAAATGTTTCCGAGCACTTGATGACTTTGAACTTGAGAGGCCGAGTGAACACCTGTAACACACACACACACACTGCCAGAGATTGTCCCGTCACACTCTCTCCTCATCTCTGTCAGGGTCAGGTCAGAGGTCAGAGGTCGACATGGCAGAGGTGTGTGTTGTGTTAAGTGTGGCAGACAGCTCTTACCTGCAGCCAGGTGTCCACACACACACACACACACACACACACACACACACACACACACAGACAGTGTTTATTTAGTGTGTGTGTGTAATGCTGGTAATGGGACACCTGTAGTGATTTTCTGTTTAAACACTCACTGCCGTCACGTTCTTCCGCTGTTGATTCATATTATTTATCTGTCGTTTATGCTCATAACGACTCTCAGATCTCGTCAGGTTTAAAGTCACACCGAATCAAACGTGATGCTCAGTTGTTTGGGAAGGACTTTCAGCTTCACGCTGTGTTTGTTCTTGTCAAATGACTTCAGAAGATGCAGAATAATCAGTGTGTGTGTGAGAGAGAGAGAGAGAGAGAGAGAGTGAGATTGTCTGTGTGTGAGAGAGAGTGTGTGTGTGTGTGTGTGTGTGTGTGAGTGTGAGTGTGTGTGTGTGTGTGAG
>NW_015506773.1:80688-83626 GCF_001515645.1 Sinocyclocheilus grahami
TGTGTGTGTGTGTGTGTGTGTGAGAGAGAGAGAGAGAGAGAGAGAGAGAGAGAGAGAAAGAGTGAGTGTGTGTGCGTGTGTGTTTGAGTGTGTGTGTGTGTGTGTGTGTGTGTGACGGCTGCTCTTTAAGTTCTTCTGAACAGGAAGTGGTTAAACATAGTTAATTATGCAGAATTAGTGTCTCCAAGTAACCGTGTGTCTGTCTGATAATATGACAGGTGTCATGACCTCAGGGCGACAGGTCACCATCACTCACACACATACACACGCACACACACACGCACGCAGACACACACACACACACACACAGGTGATTCTGCATCTTCTGATGCGCTGCTGTAAACACACAACAGTGCCAGAGAATCTTGTGTTTTGCAGTTCAACACAATCAGAATTGTTTTGTTATTAATTTAATTCACAATGTATTTTTACAGAAACTCCCTTACACGCAGTCAGTTTAAGACCCCTTCTTTATAACTGAGGTCATGTTTAAAAAAGATTTTTACATTTTAACTCTGTGGATGCAAAATATTTTTACTAGCCTACCATAACCCCTAACCGATGTGTCTGTGGTGAGTGAACATGAAAACAGTGCAGAACTGAAGAGATGACGACGCTCTATTAGCTGTGGAGGTCAGAGGTCATGACCTCTCTTTGTTCAGGGTTCGGCAGCGGCTAGTTAAACATGATCACATAAATGAGCTGGATGTAAACATGGAGATTATTAAGAAACACCTGGTGCACACACACGCGTCATGTGCACAAGGCCACTGCTGCGTGTATCTTTGACGGTTTGAGGGTTGAAGGGGTTAATAGCAGGATTTTCAGCCGAGTGTTCAGGTGTCTAAACATCTGCGCAGCCAGCCGACAGATGAAGATACTCACAGAACTAGAAGAAAAATCTAAATAAACCTGATGCTGGCTTGAGAAAGAGTAGGAGTGAGAAGCAGTGAAGCCTGAAGTCTGAAGATTTGCTGAAGAAGTCTGAAGTGGTTTTAAGTTCAAAGTAGTTTTCAAGTTTGAAGAACTTTTAAAAGCTTTTAAGGTGTTATGGACAGTTGCTATGTGATTTTGTGTGTGTGTGTGTGTGTGCGTGTGTGTGTGAGTGAGTGTGTGAGTGTGTGAGTGTGTGAGTGTGTGAGTGTGTGAGTGTGTGAGTGTGTGAGTGTGTGAGTGTGTGAGTGTGTGAGTGTGTGAGTGTGTGAGTGTGTGAGTGTGTGAGTGTGTGAGTGTGTGAGTGTGTGAGTGTGTGAGTGTGTGAGTGTGTGAGTGTGTGAGTGTGTGAGTGTGTGAGTGTGTGAGTGTGTGAGTGTGTGAGTGTGTGAGTGTGTGAGTGTGTGAGTGTGTGAGTGTGTGAGTGTGTGAGTGTGTGAGTGTGTGAGTGTGTGAGTGTGTGAGTGTGTGAGTGTGTGAGTGTGTGAGTGTGTGAGTGTGTGAGTGTGTGAGTGTGTGAGTGTGTGAGTGTGTGAGTGTGTGAGTGTGTGAGTGTGTGAGTGTGTGAGTGTGTGAGTGTGTGAGTGTGTGAGTGTGTGAGTGTGTGAGTGTGTGAGTGTGTGAGTGTGTGAGTGTGTGAGTGTGTGAGTGTGTGAGTGTGTGAGTGTGTGAGTGTGTGAGTGTGTGAGTGTGTGAGTGTGTGAGTGTGTGAGTGTGTGAGTGTGTGAGTGTGTGAGTGTGTGAGTGTGTGAGTGTGTGAGTGTGTGAGTGTGTGAGTGTGTGAGTGTGTGAGTGTGTGAGTGTGTGAGTGTGTGAGTGTGTGAGTGTGTGAGTGTGTGAGTGTGTGAGTGTGTGAGTGTGTGAGTGTGTGAGTGTGTGAGTGTGTGAGTGTGTGAGTGTGTGAGTGTGTGAGTGTGTGAGTGTGTGAGTGTGTGAGTGTGTGAGTGTGTGAGTGTGTGAGTGTGTGAGTGTGTGAGTGTGTGAGTGTGTGAGTGTGTGAGTGTGTGAGTGTGTGAGTGTGTGAGTGTGTGAGTGTGTGAGTGTGTGAGTGTGTGAGTGTGTGAGTGTGTGAGTGTGTGAGTGTGTGAGTGTGTGAGTGTGTGAGTGTGTGAGTGTGTGAGTGTGTGAGTGTGTGAGTGTGTGAGTGTGTGAGTGTGTGAGTGTGTGAGTGTGTGAGTGTGTGAGTGTGTGAGTGTGTGAGTGTGTGAGTGTGTGAGTGTGTGAGTGTGTGAGTGTGTGAGTGTGTGAGTGTGTGAGTGTGTGAGTGTGTGAGTGTGTGAGTGTGTGAGTGTGTGAGTGTGTGAGTGTGTGAGTGTGTGAGTGTGTGAGTGTGTGAGTGTGTGAGTGTGTGAGTGTGTGAGTGTGTGAGTGTGTGAGTGTGTGAGTGTGTGAGTGTGTGAGTGTGTGAGTGTGTGAGTGTGTGAGTGTGTGAGTGTGTGAGTGTGTGAGTGTGTGAGTGTGTGAGTGTGTGAGTGTGTGAGTGTGTGAGTGTGTGAGTGTGTGAGTGTGTGAGTGTGTGAGTGTGTGAGTGTGTGAGTGTGTGAGTGTGTGAGTGTGTGAGTGTGTGAGTGTGTGAGTGTGTGAGTGTGTGAGTGTGTGAGTGTGTGAGTGTGTGAGTGTGTGAGTGTGTGAGTGTGTGAGTGTGTGAGTGTGTGAGTGTGTGAGTGTGTGAGTGTGTGAGTGTGTGAGTGTGTGAGTGTGTGAGTGTGTGAGTGTGTGAGTGTGTGAGTGTGTGAGTGTGTGAGTGTGTGAGTGTGTGAGTGTGTGAGTGTGTGAGTGTGTGAGTGTGTGTGTGTGTGTTTTCTTTGGGTGTCTGACAGACTCTTGCAGTAGGACTTTAACGGTGTAAGTGTCAGAAAACATTCCACAAATAAACATCAGCGTGGCACACTGCAGTCAAACAGACCCCTGTGTGTGTGTGTGTGTGAGTGTGTGTGTGTGTGTGAGTGTGAGTGAGTGAGTGAGTGAGTGTGTGCCGTTTGACCCCTACCACTTTTGCTCCTGA
>NW_015506773.1:84920-89009 GCF_001515645.1 Sinocyclocheilus grahami
TGTGTGTGTGTGTGTGTGAGTGTGTGAGTGTGTGTTTGTGTGAGAGAGTGTGTGTGTGTGTGTGTGTGTGTGTGTGTGTGTGTGTTTCAGAGGGGCCCCTGAGATACGCACAGAAACTCTCTCTGAGTCAGTGTGCGTCTTTGTTTCTCTTTTCAAACGTGTTTGTTTCTCTCAGACAAACCTGTATTTTATCACAGAAACGTCAAACGAAAGCAAACTCGTTACACGGTGGGCGGGGCTTCAGACTGCAGGATGAGGTCATCCCGAGAGAAACATTAGAATGTGATGGAGAATTTGACATGTATCCCTCTATCAGAACTGATTATTCAAACCAGTTTAATTATTTCATTTATTAAAGTTAATTTTTTTAACTTTATTAAATGAATATAAATTTGTTCAATCTGTTGGTTTTCAGAACCTCGTAGTGTTTATATGAAATAAAGGTTTAAAATGATTAGTTTCTGTCTTGTTTTCCAGAACAAATATCTAAACATCCTTAAATCAAGATTCATTTACTGGAGAAGCAGAATAACTTGCATGACTTGTTTTTAAGAAAACAATTATCAAAATAAAGTTTTAACTTGAAACAAACAAAAAAATATCTAAACCTTCTTCATTCAGATATTTTACTAAAAACAAGACTAGTTTAGAAAATCATTCTTGTAGTGTTAATAAGACTTTGAAGTGTTGAATGTTGTCATCAGAGTTCAGCACATTAGTGAAAGCTGTGTGTGTGTGTGTGTCTGTTTGTATGTGTGTGTGTGTCTGTTTGTATATGTGTGTGTGTGTGTGTGCGTGTGTGTGTGTCTGTTTGTATATGTGTGTGTGTCTCTTTGTATGTGTGTATGTGTGTGTGTGTGTGTGTGCGTGTGTGTGTGTGTGTCTGTTTGTATGTGTGTGTGTGTGTCTCTTTGTATGTGTGTGTGTGTGTGTGTGCGTGTGTGTGTATCTGTTTGTATGTGTGTGTGTTTGTATGTGTGTGTGTGTGTGTGTCTCTTTGTATGTGTGTGTGCGTGTGTACGTGTGTGTGTGTCTGTTTGTATGTGTGTGTGTGTGTCTCTTTGTATGTGTGTGTGCGTGTGTACGTGTGTGTGTGTCTGTTTGTATGTGTGTGTGTGTGTCTCTTTGTATGTGTGTGTGCGTGTGTACGTGTGTGTGTGTCTGTTTGTATGTGTGTGTGTGTGTCTCTTTGTATGTGTGTGTGCGTGTGTACGTGTGTGTGTGTCTGTTTGTATGTGTGTGTGTGTGTCTCTTTGTATGTGTGTGTGCGTGTGTACGTGTGTGTGTGTCTGTTTGTATGTGTGTGTGTGTGTCTCTTTGTATGTGTGTGTGCGTGTGTACGTGTGTGTGTGTCTGTTTGTATGTGTGTGTGTGTGTCTCTTTGTATGTGTGTGTGCGTGTGTACGTGTGTGTGTGTCTGTTTGTATGTGTGTGTGTGTGTCTCTTTGTATGTGTGTGTGCGTGTGTACGTGTGTGTGTGTCTGTTTGTATGTGTGTGTGTGTGTCTCTTTGTATGTGTGTGTGCGTGTGTACGTGTGTGTGTGTCTGTTTGTATGTGTGTGTGTGTGTCTCTTTGTATGTGTGTGTGCGTGTGTACGTGTGTGTGTGTCTGTTTGTATGTGTGTGTGTGTGTCTCTTTGTATGTGTGTGTGCGTGTGTACGTGTGTGTGTGTCTGTTTGTATGTGTGTGTGTGTGTCTCTTTGTATGTGTGTGTGCGTGTGTACGTGTGTGTGTGTCTGTTTGTATGTGTGTGTGTGTGTCTCTTTGTATGTGTGTGTGCGTGTGTACGTGTGTGTGTGTCTGTTTGTATGTGTGTGTGTGTGTCTCTTTGTATGTGTGTGTGCGTGTGTACGTGTGTGTGTGTCTGTTTGTATGTGTGTGTGTGTGTCTCTTTGTATGTGTGTGTGCGTGTGTACGTGTGTGTGTGTCTGTTTGTATGTGTGTGTGTGTGTCTCTTTGTATGTGTGTGTGCGTGTGTACGTGTGTGTGTGTCTGTTTGTATGTGTGTGTGTGTGTCTCTTTGTATGTGTGTGTGCGTGTGTACGTGTGTGTGTGTCTGTTTGTATGTGTGTGTGTGTGTCTCTTTGTATGTGTGTGTGCGTGTGTACGTGTGTGTGTGTCTGTTTGTATGTGTGTGTGTGTGTCTCTTTGTATGTGTGTGTGCGTGTGTACGTGTGTGTGTGTCTGTTTGTATGTGTGTGTGTGTGTGACACATACACGCACAGACACGCACACAGTGACACAGACACACACACACACACTGATCCATTCAGCTGCACTAATAGCATCTGAATTAACCCTTCTACCAAACACAATCCAGAGCAGAAGCGGCTTATAGACACACGCGATCACAGTCGTAATGCGCCACCACTGCTGCTGCTTTAATGCAGAAAGTGCAGTCAAACGTCATATGGTGTGTATTATTACCCGTTAACACACACACACACACACACACACACACACACAGTTTTATGGGGACTCTCCGAGTCCAGCTCTAATAAAGGTTCCGGGAAATGGAACCAGTGGAATGTTGACCACATGTTTAAAAATAAAAATACCCAAACGAACGGCAGGAGACGAGCCCTGCATCACATCTACCCTTCACTGCAACCGCTGCAGCTCTACTGCACTACACTCTATTCTATTCTATTCTATTCTATTCTATTCATGTGTGTGTATACATAATAAAAACTCTTTGTTTGAAAGAAAGCATATACTAACTAAAACAAAACAATATAGAATAAAAAACAACTTGGTTTATTTCATCTAGTGGTCAAAGCAACATTTCTCACTTTCATTTAGTTTAACTTGATGTACTAAAGTAAAGTAAAACTCAAATAAAAATACAAGCTATATATACATTTAAAAAAACTAATACAAATTACAAAATCACTCAACAAAATTACTAAAACTTTAAAATTTAAGTGAAAATGGAAAATATAAAAAATTATCTTTTTAAATTGTATCTCAATGATACAAAAACAAAGAGTTTATATATACATATTTACATTTATAATCATGTAAGTGATTATGAATATGAAAGGGGAAGGTTGAGTTAAAGTCATTTTTTCTCATTTTACTCTGTTGGTTGTCATCCAGCAAGAGTATAGATATGAGACGAATGTGAGCAGCTCAGATCGTTTGATGAGAAATGTTTGAGTTCTTATTGAAGTCTCTATTTTTTGATCGCAGACTTTGACGCATCCGAGATGTTTTTGAGATCGTTCTGAAACACATGTGAGTTCACAGAGGTCATTATCTCAGGAGAAACCTCTGAGAAGCAGGAGACTTCAACAAGAGTTTAGTAGCGAGTTTCGTCTGTTACACACAAACTCTCGCTCTCGGCCTGTTTACTCTACCAAAGTGCTCTGTAAAATAATCTATTTTGACTAATAAAGAGCTCATTCAGGCAGCGGGCGACTGCAGGCGCTCTGTTAAATACATCTTTAAGAGTCGAGCTGGAGCTCACACACACACACACACACACACACACACACACACAGTCCTACTTTGTGATTGTTCTGGGGCTGTGCAGTCTCATGTAAAGCTCTGAAATGGCTTAGCATGGATGATGTGCTTATTCTATACACAAGCTCCTTGTCACACACCAAGCATCTCACCTTCTGAATAAAGTTATATGAAATTAAGAAATTACATACAAGAATAAAATACGTTGCCATTGATCTAAACACAAACCCTTCACTAAACACCAACCCTAATCCCCTCTCCCCTAATCCCACCCTAACCCCAAATACCAACACCAAATTACCTGAAAAAAAACACCAAAAGTGCAAAGACGCAAAGACACGCACACACACACACACACACACACACTCACAGGTTTGTTTTTATGGTTTATGGGGACTCTCCATAGGCGTAATGGTTTTTATACTGGTTTTTATACTGTACACCCTACACCAACCCTACCCCTAAACCTACCCCTTACAGGAAACTTTCTGCATTTTTAGATTTTCAAAAAAACTCATTCTGAATTATTTATAAGCCTTTTGAATTACGGGGACACTGAAAATGTCCTCATAAATCACCTTCTCGTTGTAATACCTATGTCATACCCATGTTATTATACA
>NW_015506773.1:89730-92550 GCF_001515645.1 Sinocyclocheilus grahami
ACACACACACACACACACACACACACATGTTTCTGAAGCTGAAGTGTGTCTCTGTACGAGCCGTTCAGAGTTTAAGCGTCTCTAATGATCCGTCCAGTGCAGATGTGTGAGACGCTGATGGACAGCGCTGTGAGAAACGACTCGGTAATAATGTCAATAATGTAAGTGTTGAGGCAGTGTAAGGGTTAATCACCAGTCATTAGGAACTTGTCTCGGTGAAGCTTCCAGTACAGAAGAAATCAATTATGCAAGGAAATAAGAATAAGAAAGAGGCAGGATGTTTTAAATAAAAGTATAAATAGAATTATGTACAGTGGGTACGGAAAGTATTCAGACCCCCTTAAATTTTTCACTCTTTGTTATATTGCAGCCATTTGCTAAAATCATTTAAGTTAATTTTTTTTCCTCATTAATGTACACACAGCACCCTATATTGACAGAAAAACACAGAATTGTTGACATTTTTGCAGATTTATTAAAAAAGAAAAACTGAAATATCACATGGTCATAAGTATTCAGACCCTTTGCTCAGTATTTAGTAGAAGCACCCTTTTGATCTAATACAGCCATGAGTCTTTTTGGGAAAGATGCAACAAGTTTTTCACACCTGGATTTGGGGATCCTCTGCCATTCCTCCTTGCAGATCCTCTCCAGTTCTGTCAGGTTGGATGGTAAACGTTGGTGGACAGCCATTTTTAGGTCTCTCCAGAGATGCTCAATTGGGTTTAAGTCAGGGCTCTGGCTGGGCCATTCAAGAACAGTCACAGAGTTGTTGTGAAGCCACTCCTTCGTTATTTTAGCTGTGTGCGTAGGGTCATTGTCTTGTTGGAAGGTAAACCTTCGGCCCAGTCTGAGGTCCTGAGCACTCTGGAGAAAGTTTTCGTCCAGGATATCCCTGTACTTGGCCGCATTCATCTTTCCCTCGATTGCAACCAGTCATCCTGTCCCTGCAGCTGAAAAACACCCCCACAGCATGATGCTGCCACCACCATGCTTCACTGTTGGGACTGTATTGGACAGGTGATGAGCAATGCCTGGTTTTCTCCACACATACCGCTTAGAATTAAGGCCAAAAAGTTATATCTTGGTCTCACCATCTTGGAGTCCTTCAGGTGTTTTTTAGCAAACTCCATGCAGGCTTTCATGTGTCTTGCACTGAGGAGAGGCTTCCGTCAGGCCACTCTGCCATAAAGCCCCGACTGGTGGAGGGCTGCAGTGATGGTTGACTTTCTACAACTTGCTCCCACCTCCCGACTGCATCTCTGGAGCTCAGCCACAGTGATCTTTGGGTTCTTCTTTACCTCTCTCACCAAGGCTCTTCCCCCCCGATAGCTCAGTTTGGCCGGACAGCCAGCTCTAGGAAGGGTTCTGGTCATCCCAAACGTCTTCCATTTAAGGAATGGAGGCCACTGTGCTCTTGGGAACCTTAAGTGCAGCAGAAATTTTTTTGTAACCGTGGCCAGATCTGTGCCTTGCCACAATTCTGTCTCTGAGCTCTTCAGGCAGTTCCTTTGACCTCATGATTCTCATTTGCTCTGACATGCACTGTGAGCTGTAAGGTCTTATATAGACAGGTGTGTGGCTTTCCTAATCAAGTCCAATCAGTATAATCAAACACAGCTGGACTCAAATGAAGGTGTAGAACCATCTCAAGGATGATCAGAAGAAATGAACAGCACCTGAGTTAAATATATGAGTGTCACAGCAAAGGGTCTGAATACTTAGGACCATGTGATATTTCAGTTTTTCTTTTTTAATAAATCTGCAAAAATGTCAACAATTCTGTGTTTTTCTGTCAATATGGGGTGCTGTGTGTACATTAATGAGGAAAAAAAATGAACTTAAATGATTTTCGCAAATGGCTGCAATATAACAAAGAGTGAAAAATTTAAGGGGGTCTGAATACTTTCCGTACCCACTGTATATGCAGAGCTGGGTAGTTAGTAACGTAATCCATTACATTGCCCATTTTAGGTAAAATAATACTACTTTTAGATTACTTTTGACCTAACTAGTTTATCACATTAAACTGGATAATCTTGTACCATATTGATATAAAATTACAAAGAGTAAGAAAATATATATTCCATTCATTGTTATTAACAACATTAATGAAATGCTTATAATTAATAAAATCATAATAAAGTAAAATTAAATCATTTTAAAATAACATCAGTCAAAATAAAACACTTACAAAAAAAATTCAATATTTCATGTTTACCTGCATGCCATGTGACCATTAACCAACGTTAGAGAACCAATGAACATGCAAATGTGATACTTCATTATTACAGTATTTATTTTAAAATCTCAGGGGTACTTTAAGTAAATATAAAAGGTGAAAGAAGTTCAGATGACAAAAAAGTTTGGGAATGTCTGCATTACATGTAAATGAGAAATAACGTGAGTTTGTGCATTTGAATGTGTTTGAAAGACAAAAGCCTTCCAAAGAGATAATAATAAATAGTTAAATAACTTACTGAGTGATAATTCAAATAAAAAGAAGTTGATGCAATGTGGAAACACTTCTTATACCTGAAATTATTTTTGTAAAAATGTTTTGTTGGTTAATAATTTAATTTAACCATTAAAAAGGGGTGCAGAAAAAAAATAGAACCCCCCCCCCAAAAGCCATAAACCTGTAATCCATTACATGTAATCAGTTACTACCCAACTCTGTGTATATGTATGTATACATGTGTGTGTGTGTGTGTGTGTGTGAGTGTGTTTGAGTGTGTGTGTGTGTGTGTGTGTGTGTGTGTGAGTGAGTGTGTTTGAGTGTGTGTGTGTGTGTGTGTGTGTGTGTGTGTGTGTGTGTGT
>NW_015506773.1:93981-94729 GCF_001515645.1 Sinocyclocheilus grahami
GTGTGTGCATGTTTATGTGGTTTATGAGGACACAAATTTGTATAATAACATGGGTATAACAGGTATTACAACGAGAAGGTGATTTATGAGGAAATTTTCAGTGTCCCCGTAATTCAAAAGGCTTATAAATAATTAATAATGAGTTTTTTTGAAAATCTAAAAATGCAGAAAGTTTCCTGTAAGTGTGAAGTGAAGTGACGTGACATGTGGCCAAGTATGGTGATCCATAATTGGAATTAGTGCTCTGCATTTAACCCATCCAAAGTGCACACACACAGCAGTGAAACCACACCCACCGTGAACACACAATCCCTGCCGGTACGAGACTCGAACCCACAACCTTTGAGTTACAAGTCCCACTCTCTAACCATTAGGCCACGACTTCCCCAAGGGGTTAGGGGTAGGGTTGGTGTAGGGCAATAGAAAATACGGTTTGTACAGTATAAAAACCATTACGCCTATGGAGAGTCCCCATAAACCTTAAAAACAAACCTGTGTGTGTGTGTGTGTGTGTGTGTGTGTGTGTGAGTGTGTGTGTGTGTGTGTGAGAGAGAGAGGGTGTGTGTGTGTGTATGTGTGTGAAAAAGTATGTGTGTGTGTCTGTGTGAGAGAGAGTGTGTGCATGTTTATGTGGTTTATGAGGACACAAATTTGTATAATAACATGGGTATAACAGGTATTACAACGAGAAGGTGATTTATGAGGAAATTTTCAGTGTCCCCGTAATTCAAAAGGCTTATAAATAATT
>NW_015506773.1:95221-99000 GCF_001515645.1 Sinocyclocheilus grahami
GTGTGTGTGTGTGTGAGATTGTGTGTGAGAGTGTGTGTGTGTGTGTGTGTGTGTGTGAAAAAGTGAGTGTGTGTGTGTGTGTGTGTGTGAGTGAGTGTGTGTGTGAGAGTGTGTGTGTGTGTGTGTGTGCGTGTGTATGAGTGAGAGAGTGTGTGTGAGTGTGTGTGAGATGGTGTGTGAGAGTGTGTGTGTGAGAGAGATTGTGTGTGAGAGTGTGTGTGTGTGTGAGATTGTGTGTGAGAGTGTGTGTGTGTCAGCAGGAGTGCTGGGTTCACCTGTAGGACTACATTCACTGATTATTTAATATCGGTGTTTAACAAACCCGTGCAGAGAAACTGGACCCTGGATCAGCAGAGAGAGATGGACTGAGACCGAGTGAGGCGTGTGTGTGTGTGTGTGTGTGTGTGTTGAGATGAGACGGGGTGTGAAGTATGCTGTGGGGTCGTGACCTCGGCTGTGTCAGGGCCGCGTGGCCCACCCAGCATGCTTTGCTGCGTGTGGTGTCAGCAGCTCAGCAGGAGGAGCGTTTAACAGCGCTGATACTCTCCAGCTATCAAAGCAACACACACGGCTCAACACAACCAGACCCAACGCACAAAACAAGTGAAAGTCTGCAGACATACGCTAAAGACACACGGCTGACGCTTGACGTGTTTATATGCAGTAAAACTCAATCTCATCTTTCATCTGAACTACAGTCCGATTAGGGTTAACAATAATGTTCCTATCAAACAAGCTGAACACATCTGAAGCTCTGATTTCATCATCAGTGTGTCTTCAGGGCATATTACTCTTCTTTTACTTCTCTATAGTTTTATTTTTGCAATCCATTCAGCTGAACTTTTTTCAGTCATACTGGTTAATATATTTGTCATTATTTTTAATTACACATTTGTATTTACAGTAATTATATATTTAATATATTTAACCACAATTCATCTGATTCTGTATTTTGTTTAAAAAAAAAACAATAGTTATTGAAGAAAAAATATTATTTTCTAATCTTATATTGATTTTTAATACGTTCTTTTATAAATATAGGTCAATAATTGCTGCGGTCCCTCGGTGGGCCCTGGGGCCCCTAATTGAGAATCACTGATGTAGACATGTAAGAATAAATCTGCCATTAACTTTGAATTAAGATAGAATTTGAATCTCCATATAAATCTTCGGACAGTGATGGCATCATCATATTTGCATACTGGATTGTGATTGGTCTTGACTTTCCTGCATCTGTTTAATCATCTGAATTGCGCACACATGTAAAACAGTGACGTTCTGATCTGAGATCTGTGACAGTTACAGTATCTCACAGAAGTGAGTACTTCCCCGCACTTTTTTGTAAATATTTTATTATATCTTTTCATGTGACAACACTGAAGAAATGTCACTTTGCTACAATGTAAAGTAGTGAGTGTACAGCTTGTATAACAGTGTAAATTTGCTGTCCCCTAAATATAACTCAACACACAGCCATTAATGTCTAAACCGCTGGCCACAAAAGTGAGTACACCCCTAAATGAAAATGTCCAAATTGGGCCCAAAGTGTCAATATTTTGTGCGCCCACCATTATTTTCCAGCACTGCCTTAACCCTCTTGGGCATGGCGTTCACCAGAGCTTCACAGGTTGCCACTGGAGTCCTCTTCCACTCCTCCATGACGACATCAGGGAGCTGCTGGATGTTAGAGACCTTGCGCTTTTCCACCTTCCATTTGAGGATGCCCCACAGATGCTCAATAGGGTTTAGGACAGCTTGGCCAATCCATCACCTTTACCCTCAGGTGTGTTTGGGGTCGTTATCATGTTGGAATACTGCCCTGCGGCCCAGTCTCCGAAGGGAGGGGATCATGCTCTGCTTCAGTATGTCACAGTACATGTTGGCATTCATAGTTCCCTCAATGAACTGTAGCTCCCCAGTGCCGGCAGCACTCATGCAGCCCCAGACCATGACACTCCCACCACACACGCTTGACACCATCTGAACCAAATAAGTTTATCTTGGTCTCATCAGACCACAGGACATGGTTCCAGTAATTCATGTCCTTAGTCTGCTTGTCTTCAGCAAACTGTTTGCGGGCTTTCTTGTGCATCATCTTTAGAAGAGGCTTCCTTCTGGGACGACAGCCATGCAGACCAATTTGATGCAGTGTGCGGCGCAAGGTTATTTTCGTAAACGAAAACTAAAACTAAGACGAAAACGATTGGTCAAAAAACATTTTGGTAAACTGAAATAAAATAAAAAAATCTAAATAAATGAAAAACTAAAACGAAACGAAACTAACAACAGTTATTGCAAAACTAACTGAAATAAAATAATAATTATCAAAAATCAATAATCGTAATCATTACGTTCTCACCCCGTGGAGGAAAAATATATGAGCTGTGTGTCGGTTTAGGGAAATACCGGGAAATGCCCGTAAATGGCACATCATGCACGTGAGGTTATCTGACTGAGAGACGCAAAGCAGTTTAAAGCAGAGTCCTGCACGGGTGCTGTTAGGTAAACCTGCATCCGCAGTAGCTACACTACAGAACACACGACCCGTTATCCGACAGCAGCCAGCACCAATTTAATTCTGTACCCGACCCGTTTGACATAAAGACTGCAAAAGGCTACTGCATCAGTAAGGCAAAATTATTTATTTTCTCATGTGACACAAGCAATCAAACCAAAATAGGCATTTTAAGTTGGTGCTTTGAAGAAAAATAGACAAGTAGCGCAACAGAAGAAAGAGAAGAACGCGCATCCTTCCTGTATACAATACAGACTTTTGCCTACATCTTGTGAACAATCTGCCAGGCTGTTTTGAACAAATGTGCATAAACTACATACTTAATTCTTCATAAATGAAAAGAACATATTTAGATATGACTTTACTGTTAAGTGCCATTGTCTCTCCTTAAACTCTGCAGTGTATAGGCTATGCGGCCGTTAGTCCTTTACAGACGCATTAAAAATAAATCTTAAAATAAAATGATATAGGCTACAGAAAGCAAGCAATGAGTGCTCCCAAGCTGTCATTCACTTCAGCTGCAGTGCGAATGGCTAGAATGTGCTACGCTAAATCCAATGTTGAGGCTCCGCCATTATTATTGAATTTCATTAGTCCCACTTATTTATGCGTGTTTGTTCGCGAGAAAGTGAGCAAGACACGACAGTTACAGTATCATGATTATAGTTAAATAAGATGAAAGACATAGGCTATAATATAAAGAAATTAGCTACATTTAGTTTCAAATTAAATATCACAACACACATTTATCATTCAGTCTAGTGCGTTTTACATATAATGTAAGCGCAACTTGTGTAGATTTAAAAAGGCATGACTGCTTCATTTTGGTGTGTATTTGTATACTTTTACCATCCAATCAATCTCAAATCAATCTCAACATGCTTTAATTTTGTGTCGCTAGACGTTTGCCTCACTAAAGTTAAATTAGCCAAAGTCTTTCTTTGGCCTGCGCTCTGGAAGTGATCTGTTAAATCTAATAAACTTTAAAGGGGTCATATGATGCTTTTTTAAAGATCATTATTTTGTGTATTTGGTGTAACAGAATATGTTGACATGCTTTAATGTTCAAAAAACACATTATTTTTCAAATACTGTACATTATTGTAGGTCCTCTATGCCCCGCCTCTCTCAAACGCTTCGTTTTCTACAAAGCCCCTCCTTCCGACAAGCGCAGTCTGCTCTGATTGGCCAGCTGACCCAGTGCATTGTGATTGGCCGAACACCGCAAGCACTCGTCGGAAATGTAACACCCCTTACCATAATC
>NW_015506773.1:100310-106017 GCF_001515645.1 Sinocyclocheilus grahami
CCTGTTAAACCACTGTATGGTCTTGGCCACCGTGCTGCAGCTCAGTTTCAGGGTCTTGGCAATCTTCTTATAGCCTACGCCATCTTTATGTAGAGCAACAATTCTTTTTTTCAGATCCTCAGAGAGTTCTTTGCCATGAGGTGCCATGTTGAACTTCCAGTGACCAGTATGAGAGAGTGAGAGCAATAACACCAAATTTAACACCTGCTCCCCATTCACACCTGAGACCTTGTATCACGAATGAGTCACATGACACCGGGGAGAGAAAATGGCTAATTGGGCCCAATTTGGACATTTTCACTTAGGGGTGTACTCACTTTTGTGGCCAGCGGTTTTAGGTATTAATGGCTGTGTGTTGAGTTATTTTGAGGGGACAGCAAATTTACACTGTTATAAAAGCTGTACACTCACTACTTTACAAAAGTGTCATTTCTTCAGTGTTGTCACATGAAAAGATATAATAAAATATTTACAAAAATGTGAGGGGTGTACTCACTTCTGTGAGATACTCTATATTCAGATTCAGAGATAAAACTGTGAAAACTGTTTCAGAGTCGGATGTTTCTATGTTTTTCCAGGACGAACATCTCATTCACACACATAGAAAGACATAAAACTCACCTCAAAAGATGTCTTAAAGGGGTCCTATTATGCTTTTTCACTTTTTCAACTTTAGTTAGTCTGTAATGTTGCTGTTTGAGCATAAAAAAGATCTGCAAAGTTACAAAGCTCAAAGTCCACTTCAAAAGGAGATATTTTATTTAACAGAAATCAATTTTCAAAAACTACAACGAACGACTCGTTTGGACTACAATGCATATTTTCCGGGATTTGTGATGTCACAAATATCGATGAATGGGACGAGACCTGGTTGAGCTGCACTAGAGAAGGCATTGAGTGTTATCACTATGTCGGAGACACGCTAGCTTTCCCAAGGCCGACAAACTTAGAGTGATTATAATCATCCGGGTTTAAATCGCGCTCAAATTGATTTGATTTTGACATAATATTTACACTGAATCTCGCAGGCGGCTATGGTTAGGGGCATGACATTTCCCGACCAGGAGCAGAATGGTGTCAATCACAACACACAGTGGCCCAGCTAACCGATCACAGCACACACTGGCCCGGCTAACCGACTAACCGATCACAATACACACCGGCCCGGCTAACCGATCACAACACACACCAGCCCGGCTAACCGATCACAACACACACACCGGCCCGGCTAACCGATCACAATACACACCGGCCCGGCTAACCGATCACAGCACACATCGGCCCAGCTAACCGATCACAGCACACACCGACCCAGCTAACCAATCACAACACACACTGGCCCAGCTAACCAATCACAGCACATTTCGTATTTCAGAAGGCGGGCCTTCATTTGATACAGGAACTATTCGAGCCGTTCATGCCAGACTGGGGAGAGAGGTGTTGTAATAATGTAAAATATGTGAAAAATAATGTGTTTTTCGAACAACCTAGTATGAGAGCCTGTTCTAGTACACCCCCAAAACAAAATCAAGACTTTGTAAAAGAGCATAATAGGACCCATTTAAACACTGATGTTACTGCAGGATCATAATGTTGATGAAGGCAGACTGTCAGCTTCACCTGTGACACATTATGTGCAGTGTGTGTGTGTGTTTGCAGTGGGATCTGGTTTCCTTTAAGTGGGTAATATGTGTGATCACACACAAGGGACAGAGAGTGTATGATTGTGTGTGTGTGTGTGTCTCTAGACTCTCTTTCATATTTACAGAGATATGAAAATGGATTCTATGATAAATTACATATAATAACCAGTCCTGTCTGGAATTTGCACAAACTTTTTTTTTGCAGTCCAAAATTTCCAGTATATTCAGTATTATATAGTGGTTTAAAGTAGTCATATGATGCAATTTCAAATTGCCCTTTCTCTTTGGAGTGTTACAAGCTGTTCGTGTATAGATAAGATCCCTAAAGTTGCAAAGACTAAAGTCTCAAACCCAAAGAGATATTCTTTATAAAAGTTAAGACTCGTCCATGCCCCCCTAAAACGCCTCGTTTAAACACGCCCCCACATGTTTACGTCACTATGTGGGAAGATTTGCATAACACCGCCCAAATGTTCACGCAAAGGAAGAAGACATAACTTTTAGTCTCGCTGTAGTATTGTTGTTGCCGCCGGTGCCATGTTCTGGAGACGCTGTGTGTTTCGTTGTGAAAGCAAAACTACTTTGTTTGTTCTTCCAAAAGAGGACACGACTAGAAATCAGTGGTTAAGTTGTATTTACAACACTGTTCCAGAACAGTTCAACCCAAATATTCAGATGTGTGCAGCACATTTTATGGAGGACTGTGTCCTGATCCTGGGAGAGTAGACTACAATGCCGGCTGTTCTGACTCTCATGTCCTGTCCCAAATGTAACACGTCATGTGCACTTTCGGTCTTGTGGACTTACAATGGCCGCCGCGTGCGCGTGTCCATTAAGTCCACGAGACCGTAGTGTGTCCCATTCGTCATTTTAGCCCGCACTGGGGCGAGCTCCGCAGCAGACTTCTACCCGACAGTTAAAGCGCCAGCGGCATTACGTCACGAAAGTGCAGACTCAGAGGAAGACTGCGAGGGTTTAGGGTGCGATTTGGGACAGGGCCACAGTCTGTAAGTACATTTTTTATATTTAAAGGATTTGCCACTGACGATTCAAACGTGAGTTTTGAGCAGTGTAGAGTAGGGCTTGTTGTTTGTCATTTCTCCAATCACAAATGCAGACATGGTTTTATGTTTATGCAGTGCGATGCAACGCAACACGTAAAAAGACAGTATAAGTCATTATAATCCATAATTATGTCCCCACTGGATGCAGCGAATGCCTGGTTTATAATGGGTTTTAATGTTTTTGTCTCGTCGCTCTGGCCGGACAGGGCAGCACAGTATTGTAGGGGCGTAACATTTCCGTCACACGCTTGAGGTATTCAGCCAATCACAACACACTGGATAGCTGGCCAATCACAGCACACCTCGCTTTTCAGACCGATGAGTTTTGTAAAAATCGACGCGTTTCAGAAAGGCGGGGCATAGAGGAGAAACAATAATGTACAGTATGTGCAAAAGAATGTGTTTTTTGAACCTTAAACCGCATAAACACATTTCATTACACCAAATACACCAAATAATGTCTTTTTTAGCAACATCATATGACCCCTTTAATACTAAACCTCTAGCTATAAACTATAATTTCATCTCATTCTTTGACACAAAAGCAAAGACATTTTGATCAGTTTGTTTAGGCTCCGATTGATGAACTTTGATGGGCTAATATTGCTTTATCTCCATCAGGTTAACATTTTTAGTGGAAAAATTATAGAAATGAGACAAAAGAAGCAAGCTGCTGATTGGTTGAATTTGCAATAGTACAATTCTGGAGGGAGTGAATGATATTCCAGATATGAGGACAGGACAGTAAGTGAATCAGAATGCTTTAGCTTCTCTTGGATTACTGCAAGGCTTCATATGCAAATAAAGATCAGGGAAACTAAATGTGATTCGCTGTTTTAGCAGAGTGGGCGTGGCTTTTACCAGAGCAGAAATTTATAGAAAATGTATTTTTTACATTTACAGTTAGTCATTTAGCAGACACTTTTTTTGTTTTCGTTATACTATTTATTGGTCTCTGTTTTAACTCATGTTTTCAATAATTATTTAATTTGCTGAATAGAATAGATGAGTCATTCATTTTGTTCAAGCGGCACATGCCGATGGCTGTGTTTCCACAATTATTAACATCTAAATCTAGCAAAGCTTTTTATATTTTCATTTTTAAACATTTAATGTAGATTTATACACTATATTTTGTGTTTTATTACCTTGCTTTGATACTGGAGCAAATGGGAACACAAAAATGACTTCTTGCACTTTTCTTTCACCACTCTAGACTTTACCAAACTATGATGACTTCTTCTAAAAACCTCAGAAATGTGAAAAGTCCAATTGGTCAAAGGGTGAAAATGTGTATTTAAGGTGTCCACCACCAGAGGGAGTCAGAGCTAGTGCATGATTGTGATTGATTGTGTTTAATTAATCAAGAATCTTGTTACTACTGCTTAAACATGCTAAACATCAGATGTTATATCGAGGGAGTTGGTGCTTTGAGTTTTTAGTATCTTGTGCAGTTATAGTGTTTGTTAATAAACTTTATTTTAATTTAATTATGATTTTATTTGCACATCCTATTTTAATACACAACCGCTTAGACGTCGACTGCAGTTTATGGTGTGAATCTCGGTGTGATTCAGTCCCAGTGACTGTGTTCATCTTCATCATCATCTTCACCATCATAGCTGTTATTCTGGAGAAGCTGAAGCGTGTTTGTAATGTGAGCGTCTGTCTATCTGTTCTCACCTCTCTCTCACACACGCTGCCCTCCTGCTCTCCATCTGTGGATAATTACTGGCTGTCTCTAGTGAGTGTGTGATATTTAATATTTCCTCAGCACTTGAACAAATAAGCTGGAATAACTGTGAGGAGCCCACCACCAGAGAGAGAGAGAGTGTGTGTGTGTATCGCTCGCTCTCAACTTTCCATCTCACTCTACTGGCCTGCTCCTCAAACCACACACACACACACACACACACACACACACACACACACACACACACACACACTTATGCCACTGATGCATCAAAAGCCCTCAGAGCCACCACAGAGACTTACACAGTGAACAAACAGAATAAATCAGGACCTAAAGAAGGTATAAATACACTCACACTGAGAGCGGAAGATCACAGACGCTCATTAACCTCCACAGAAATGCTCATATGAGCCTTATAACACACTCTATCTCTCTTTATTATATTTGGCTTAAAGAAAGCATTAAGACTTGTGAATTAAGTAACATTATTTTCATGTCAGTTAAACACAACCTCATTACTGTTTAAAAACTAGAAGTTTTACTCTTGAGCTTTTTTGCAATTCTCATCATTAAAAAAAAAAAATCATAAATAAATTAAATCTTTTACAGCCAGTGCAACAATGATGCATTGTATACATTTTAGTTATATATACTTTTATTTTGTTTTATACTTTATTTTTATTATTATTATTTTTTTATTCTATTCTCTTCTGCAGTGTTTGTGAACTAGAGGACCAGAATAAGATGTTTATATTCTCTGACTGTGTGTTCAGGGCTCATCTGAGTTTGCTTTTAAGTCATTATTGTCAGTGATTATTAAAATTATTTAACTAATCATAAATTAAAGCCAGTATAGCCAATATTATATATAATATATAATATTCATTATTATTTATTTATTTTTATTTTAGGGGCCGTCAGAATAAGACGTTCTCTGTCTGTGTGTTTGAGGCTCATCTGAGTGTGTGTGAGGTTCCAGACGGAGGCAGAACTCTCTCTCTCTCTGTGACCCGCTGGACACACACACACACACACACGCACGCACGCACGCTCGCTCGCACACACACACACGCTCTCTCTCTCTCTCATCTCTCGCTGTGATTCTTTTACCATATGTGTGCATCTCTCTATGAGGCTGATAGCGGCAGTACGGCTTATTTAGCTCTCAGTGGCAGAGCTCCACACACACTGACAAGGCCAAAGGTCACACTGCAGGTTGCCAAGACCACCATGGTGTGACAAATGAAGAGAAACACACACACACACACACACACACACACACACACACACACACACACACACGCTCA
>NW_015506773.1:106329-108323 GCF_001515645.1 Sinocyclocheilus grahami
ACACACACACACACACACACACACACACACACACACACACATTCCCTGGCTCACAGCAGTCTGCAGTGGAAGTGAGTAGAATGTGAAGCCATCTGTCAGTCTCTCTGCGTACAGTGATGTTATCTATCTATCTATCTATCTATCTATCTATCTATCTATCTATCTATCTATCTTAGTTATGAATGGTGTTGGATGTGAAGGGTTTGGATGTGTGATTAGTGCTGTCCATTTACATTTATTTAATTATTTGTTCGTTTAGCGGAGGGGTTACTACGGTGGCCGAGAAGTGCAAAACAAATCACAATTCTGAAAACAAAATAACAAATTACAAACGCAAATGCAAGTCTAAAAAAATAAATAACAATTCAGAAAGCACAACAACAATTCAGAAAACATTATGACAAGTCAGAAAACACAACGACAAATCAGACAAATCTATCTATCTATCTATCTATCTATCTATCTATCTATCTATCTATCTTAGTTATGAATGGTGTTGGATGTGAAGGGTTTGGATGTGTGATTAGTGCTGTCCATTTACATTTATTTAATTATTTGTTCGTTTAGCGGAGGGGTTACTACGGTGGCCGAGAAGTGCAAAACAAATCACAATTCTGAAAACAAAATAACAAATTACAAACGCAAATGCAAGTCTAAAAAAATAAATAACAATTCAGAAAGCACAACAACAATTCAGAAAACATTATGACAAGTCAGAAAACACAACGACAAATCAGACAAATCGGAAGAGGTAGGTATAGTTTGAGACAGCGCCATTGGTTTGGGATTACTCACCACTGACTGGACGAGACATCTGCCAATCACCGTATACAGGAAGAACCAGCCGAAGAACAGCAGAGTCCTGGTAGAAAGTTCGGAGATGGTATTAAAGTAGCTCAGTTTAAATGTTTTGCATGAATTGCCCTTACTATGGAATAAAAAATACGGAGTCTATATTTACATTTAGTTAAAAGTGGCTGTAAATCATCAGCTGCAGTGGCGCAGAGGGATAAGTGAGTGTCGTTGGCTTTTTGACGCGATCGACCCGGGTTCGATCCTGTCTTTTGCCGAACTTTTTTTTTCTCCCTTTTCAAATCTTGCATCACTTCGTAAAGGCATTTATTTTCAATAAAAACTAAGGAAATAATCAAAAAGTTGAAAATAAAGTATGGGGTAGGGTTAGGGTAGGTGTAGGGAGGGCTTTATTGTACCAATAAGGTGGTATCCATTTAATAATTAAAATTAAAATTATAATTTACACAATACGTTATTATTGCATACTATTTTATTATTGCATACCTGTTTGTTGCTGCCGTGTGGTTTGAGTTTGAGCTCCGTCAAGTTAATTCTTTGTCGTCCCATTTTTTATCTTAAAATCAATTTTATACACCATCCTTTTTCAGTTCTATAACGTGTGAATATATCCCCTATCGTATTCTACAACAAAAACAATCAGAGCACCTTGTTATCACTAGTTCTATTTTTGACTTCTGAATCCGCTATTAGCATATAGCCCACTAGCATCGCCAGCGTGGTTGCCGCTAACCTCGCTTACACTAATACTCTATTCACACACATTTCCATTGTTTTACTCACTGTTACTTGCTTTAATGGCGGATGTGTGTCTACCTTTGAGTGCAGGTGAGGACACGTTCGAGCTGCATTCGGTGCAGCTCAAGCTGGAGGCCGTGGAGAAGCAGATCCGGGACCTGGTGGCAAAGCAGACCCAGCTGAGAGCGCGGAGAGCCGCGCTGGAAACATCCCAGGCTGACGCTCACAAGTCCGAGGTAAGTATACAGCGCACTGCTAACTCTCCCACCACCTCTACTCTGTGTGTTTCTCT
This sequence comes from Sinocyclocheilus grahami, assembly GCF_001515645.1. Taxonomy (NCBI): domain Eukaryota; kingdom Metazoa; phylum Chordata; class Actinopteri; order Cypriniformes; family Cyprinidae; genus Sinocyclocheilus; species Sinocyclocheilus grahami. Next base: position 108,173 of record NW_015506773.1, read on the forward strand.
GCACAGGCCCGGCACAGGCCCAGGACGCGATCTTCCCAGATGTCCTTCACTCCGGCGCCGGGACACCACGGACCCTGGGTGCAGCCGCAGCGGAAGACGCGAGCCAGGTCCCGGGCGCCGACCTCTCCCCCTCCGCCGCCCCCGGGCTTCG
>NW_015506773.1:117576-146131 GCF_001515645.1 Sinocyclocheilus grahami
AATTGCCACTATTTGCAACAAGTAGTATACTTGATAGTAGAAATCCTGCTATTTTAACATAGTGTAAATAGGTATTTGCACTTAGTGTAAATATAATCCATTGCTAATACGAGATTTGAAAAGGGAGGGAAAAAAAGTTAGGCAAAAGACGGGATCGAACCCGGGTCGATCACGTCAAAAAGCCAACGACACACGCTGGAGCTGATGCTTTACAGCCACTTTTAACTAAATGTAAATATACACTCTGTATTCTTTATTCCAGAGTAAGGACAATTCATGCAAAACATTTAAACTGAGCTACTTTAATACCATCTCCGAACTTTCTACCAGGACTCTGCTGTTCTTCGGCTGGTTCTTCCTGTATACGTTGATTGACAGATGTCTCGTCCAGTCAGCGGTGAGTAATCCCAAACCAATGGCGCTGTCTCAAACTATACCTACCTCTTCTGGTTTGTCTGATTTATCGTTGTGTTTTCTGACTTGTTAATTTGTTTTCGGATTTGTCGTTAGGCTTTCTCACTTGTTATAATGTTTTCTGAATTGTTATTTAGTTTTTTAGACTTGCATTTGCCTTTGTAATTTGTTATTTTGTTTTCAGAATTGTGATTTGTTTAGCACTTCTCGGCCACCGTAGGTTACAGTAATTAACCCTAGAGACACTTTACTAGTAGCGCTGCTCTACCAAACACACATCCAGTGATATAAAATCTGCTGTGGTTATCTGAAATAATTTGATATTTTGACATTTGTTCAAAATTTTTAACTGTTTCCTTCAGACACTGAAACTATGCGCCTCATTCATGAAACTTTTCTTGTATGAGTATAGAAGCAAGTATATGAGTAAATTTGCATGTACAAAAGATTCAAATCCTAAACTCGCATTCTGATTTAAAATGAGTGGGGGTGCCAAAACAAAGAGTCGGAAAACGTTTTAGTAATCAAACTAAGGGGAATTAACAAAGTATGATCGACAACACAGGTACTTCGCCTGAAAGGGGCGACGATGCAGGGGAAGCTAAGCTAACACGTGAAGGCGAACAGGCTAAGGCCCATGTTGAACTTGAAACTATAAGCAGGCAAATCACTGACTTGAGAACAGAAATGAAGACCGAATTAAGATCATTCACTGAAGATTTCAAGAATAGCATGAAACAGGAATTCGCCCAGTTCAAACAAGAAATTCTGAAAAAATGAAAAACTGTCAACGAATAATAATGAAATTCAAAAACAACAAGACAGGCTTGCCGAGGTAGAAAAACGCATCGAACAGCTGGAGACGTGGTCTATAGAAGCGAACGCTGCACTACTGAAAACACAACGAGAGAACCAAGAAATGCAAGAGAAGCTGACCGACATTGAATTGAGATCACGCATAAACAGCATTCGAATATACGGAATCTCGTAGGGGGCGGAGGTGGGCAGCTCAGTCGCTCAGTTCGTGGATGTGCTTCTCAAGAATGAACTTGGACTTGACATAGATCTCCAAATCCAATGCGCACACAGAGCCTTGCTACTCAAGCCGAATCCAAATTCGCTTCCAAGATCCATCATCGTTAATTTCCTTCAATTCGCGGTTAAAGAGACTGTTTTCATATTGGCTTGGCAAAAGCAGATACAGGTGCAGAGCTGTCCCATTTCGTTCGACCACGACTATGCAGCAGAAATAATGCAAAAACGTAAAGGATACAATGGCATCAAGAAAGTACTGAAAGAAGAGAAGATACGGTTTCAGACCCCCTTCACGAAAATTCGTATCCATTGGAGCGATGGGACACGCACTTACCATACACCCGACGAAGCGGAAAAAGACATGATGGGCCGTGGGATCATCAGGAAATCAACGGCAAATAACGACGGTAGAAGGCTAGCCCCGCATACTTCCAATGGGACTAGTTAGGTGCACAAGTACACCAGCGGTTTTTTTTTTATTCTTTCATCTTCACTGTTTTGGAAGTCCGTTTAAAGTACACTATAGTTGAAGTGTGTTTCTTATTGCATTCAGAAGTTCATGGTCCTCAGAACTTGATGGGGTATTGTCCTGTTTATTCTTTCAGAGTCAATTTAGTATTAAATGAAGATTGTGTCACAAAATATAAATTGGATTATGCAATCCAGCTAAAAGGGGGAAAGTCTTGGCTAAAATTAAAAAAGAAAAAGCACAGGTGATATTTTTGCAGGAGACGCATCTTTCACAACAAGAACATGAAAAACTAAAGAAACTAGGTTTTAGAAACAGTTTTGATAGCTCCTTTAAAAAAGGTCATAGGAGAGGAGTGATAATTGCACCTAGTTGTGAAAGCACCTAGTTGCTTTCAGAAAATCATAGCCACTGTCCTAGCAGGGCTCCCAGGTACGGCTGTGTACTTAGATGATATTGTAGTACATGGAAAGGATGTGGCCACTCATGACGAATGCCTCAGACGGGTGTTCACAGCTCTGTCTAGACACAATCTGACATTAAACACAGAAAAATGCGTGTTTGCTGTCCCAGCAATAGACTTTGTTGGTCTTCGGGTGTCCAGCTCAGGTATCGCACCATTGCAGTCCAACGTTGCAGCCATTCTCAACCTTCCAGTGCCAACCTCAGCTGGACAGCTTGCATCCTTCCTCGGCATGACTGCTTACTATCTCAGGTTCTTACCTCAGTATTCTGAAATTACTGCACCTCTACGACAGCTACTCAAGCATAACACCCCATGGGTATGGACAGCAGATTGTGAGCAGGCTATTCGTCGACTCAAACACCTTCTCACGTCACCACCAACTCTAGCTCATTTTGATCTCTTCAGCCCTACCCTGGTAACATGTGACGCCTCACCAGTAGCAGTCGGAGCAGTCCTGTCACAGCTGCATGATGGCATTGAAATGCCTATCTCTTTTGCTTCACTGGCTCTGAGTACTGTGGAACAAAAATACTCAGTGGGAGAGAGAGAGGCATTGGCGTGCATTTGGGCTTGTGAACGCTGGCACATGTATTTATATGGACGATCCTTTACTCTCAGAACAGACCACCAGGCTCTCACTACCCTCATGTCCTCTACTGGAATGGGCCACAAGCCCCTCCGGCTTCACCGATGGGCTGACAGGTTGAATCAGTACAATTACCAGCTGCTGTTCACTCCTGGAAAAGACAACGTGGTTGCAGATTTCCTGTCCCGTTCAGCTGTGGAGCTGACTAGCACAGCCAGGCAGACGGAGTCAGATATAGAGAATGAGCTTGTGCAGTTAGTTTATGACCCCTTACAGGCCGCACTGTCTCTTGAAGAACTTAAGCAAGAGTCTGCAGCAGACCCACTCTTCATTACCCTGAGCACCTACATTCGGAACGGCTGGCCAGCTCGGGTAAGCGCTGATCTGACACCTTTCTCCCGAGTCAGGGCAGAACTGACATGTTGGGGTGAGTCATGCATTGCACGGGGGCACCGAGCAGTCATTCTTCTGTCCCTTAGGGGGCGGGTGCTGTCAATGGCACATGAGGGTCATGTGGGGTAGTTCGACTGAAGCAGAGGTGCCGAGATTTGGTTTGGTGGCCAGGGATTGACAGAGAGCTAGAAGCTCTTGTTCGTGACTGTGCACCTTGTCTGCTTAGTGGTAAAACAGGTGCTCCAGCACTGCCACCTTTGCAACCTGTTGACTGGGCCACCAAGCCATGGGAGCATCTACAGATGGACATTTGTGGGGAGCTCGCCTCTGTTCCTCACCATCAGCCGTTTCTAGTTGTGGGGTATGACCTCCACTCAAAGTGGCCCGAGGTTGTGCCTATGGGCTCTGTTACAGCCTCCGCAATGGTTGATTTCCTGGAGCAACTCTTTTCCCGATGGGGAATTCCACGAGCCATTACCACTGACAATGAGCCGCAGTTCGTTTCCAGTGAGTTTTCATCATACCTGGCTGCCAGGGGCATAGCCCATATACGCACCACCTTCTACCATCCTCAAGCTAATGGTGGCGTGGAAAGATTTAATCATGTCTTCGAAGGGTGCCCACTCCCTCTGTTATGGAGGAAAACCTGAACCGACCTATGGACCCCATTCTGCCGCCACTTAATCTGGATCCTGATGTAGTCACCGGACAGGAAGCAAGAACCGAACATTGTCGGAGCTCACAATCTGAAGATGCCCCTATGACAACTCTCCCTGTGAGGACAAGGGCACGCCCTGCACACTTCCAGGACTTTGAAGCTTCGTTTCATACTTAAGCTTGGTGGGAGGGGGGAAAATGTTGTGGTTGCTAACCAGTTCTTCGTTGTTATTACTGTTGTAGTAATACTGTCGTGAAGTCATGCTGATGTGCATGCTATACAGTTGTACCGTATTCCGTTGCTGTTGCCACTGAAGTTCCTTGAGTAAACTAGCATTCACCCGAAGCTTTGTTTTTATGTGTTTTTGTTGAACATAACACCCCAGGCTGTCACGGCTTCCCATCTGAATGGTACAAGATATTTAGAGAGGAATTGAAATCAATCTTATTAAGATCATTTAATGAGACTCTTAAAGAAGGTAAACTCCCCCCATCATGGAGGGAACCTGTCATTACAGTAATCCCAAAAGAAGGTAAAAATAAATAACTTTGCGAGTCATATAGACCAATCTCAATTTTAAATGTGGACTATAAACTATATACCTTGAAAGGTTTGAATCTTTCTTACCTGATTTAATTGATGAGGACCAAACTGGTTTTATGAAGGACTGACAAACGCATGATAACATTAGAAGAACATTATATGTTATAGAAAATATTACAGAGGACCATGAATGTGCCGCTGATGCAGAAAAGGCATTTGCTAGCGTCAATTGGGCCTTTCTGTACCAGGTGCTTGAGCGATTTGGTTTTAGTGAAAATTCAATACAGTGTATTAGAACAGTTTATTCAGAACCAACAGCCAGAATTAAGGTAAATGGACATCTGACAGCCACTTTTAATCTATATAGGGGTACGAGACAGGGTTGTTGTTTGAGCCCTACTCTTTTTGCTCTTTACATCGAGCCTTTGGCTCAAGCAATTAGGCAAAGTGAGAACTTGAGTGGGATAAGAATTGGAGAAGAACATCATGTAATTAGGTTGTTTGCTGATGATGTAATTATTTATCTTAGGGAGCCTGAAACTACTCTCCCTTTACTTATGAACCTACTGGTAGAGTATGGGAAGCTATCTGGATATAAAATAAATGTCTCAAAAACTCAGATTTTATCATTTAATTTCTCCCCATCACAATCAATCAGGCAATTATATAATCTAAAATGGGATGCTAAGCATATTAAATACCTGGGAGTAATCCTGACCAAAGAATATTCAGACCTCTGTGGTAAAAATTATAATATCATTAATAAAAATATCCAAAGAGACATTGAGAGATGGTCAACTCTATCCATGGAATTTAGTTCAAGAATAGAGTTTGTGAAAATGAATATTGTCCCGAGATTACTGTATCTTTTCCAAGCTTGGCCAGTAATGATTCCCAAGATTCAGTTCAGGGCTTGGGACAGGATGATTTCGAGATTTGTCTGGGAAGGGAAAAAGCCTCGAATAAAATGTGCAAGATTACAGCTAGCAAAGGACAAAGGAGGATTAGCCCTACCAAATTTACAGGAATATTTTTACGCAGTACAAATTAGGTATTGTATATGCTGGTGTAAACCTAGTTACACATCTAAATGAAAAAATTTAGAACTGGCAAACCAGGAGTTACCCATACAGTGTCTCTTAAGTGACAAGGAAAAATCCTTTGCCCTAAAAACTATTTTATCAAATAACTGTAACCACACTTGAGGTATGGTTTAAACTAGTCGAGCAGTATAGCCTACAAAATCAGATTATATTGTTGAGATGGGTGGCATTTGACCATAATTTAAAACCAGGGCTTCTTGATGTAGGATTTAGGAGATTTGCAACTAAAGGTTTAACTGCAAAGGAAATGTAAAAGTTTTCTAGAATTAAAAGGCAAATATACTTTAGATAATAATGATTTTTACCGCTATTTACAAATACGGGACTATTTTGAAATAGAGTATAAAAGAATGGGAAGCACTGAATTGAATAAACTAGTAAAATTGATAATTGACTCATATACAAAGAATAATCCTAGAATAATCTCTTTTCTCTACCAAGCCCTGATGGAGAATAGAAAAAACTAATCTAGCTATATCAAGCAAAAATGGGAAAGAGAATTAGGGGAAGAAATTCCAAATGAAAAATGATATTTAGTTTGTAAGATACAACATACAATTACTTGTTCCCGGAGGTGGAAAGAGTTTGCATGGAAAAATTTGGTACGTTTCTTCATTACTCTGTAATGTGGTGTTTGGGCTTTGTTTCATGTTCTTGTTTTCATGTCTTTTATTTTGGAGTTTAGTCATGGTCCCTGTTAGTGTCATGCTTCCCTTGCCCTCATGTATCTCTGCCTTGTATATGTGTCATGTTCTGATTGGTTGTCCTAGTCATGTGTCTTGTTTCCCATTGGTTTGTTCTTGTCATGTGACCCTCTTGTTTGCTATAAGTAGCCATCGTGTTGCCATTGTCTCTCGTCGTGTATTGATGTTGTCGTGCCTCGTCAGGTCTGTTAGTGCCTCGTCTGATCTGTTCGTGCCTCGTCAAGTCAAGTCAAGTCAAGTAAAGTCTGTGTATCTTGTTTGGATTATGTTTGGATTTTGGATCACCTGTAAATAAACTGCACTTCACTACACTCGCCTTCAGTGGATGAATCGTTACAGAATACACAACCTCCACCATGAACCCAGCAGTTTCACGCCTCCTCTGCCTTTGTCAGGCCTATAGAGGCCTATAGAGGATTAGGTGAGTGATTTTTGTGAACTTTGTAATCAGGTGAACTTTAACGATGTTGCTCTCAAGGACACTTTCCGTTTTGGTTTGGACAATAGCATTTCACGTTTAATGCCACGTAATACCCCACACTGGTCACTAGAACAGTATATAGACTTTGCTCTGCGTTTGAGTGGATCTGATTTCACTGTGGGTGTCGTGGAGAAGGAACATGGCACTAAACCAGAGCCAGAGTCTGTTCACGTCACGTCTGCTACGCCAAGTCCTCCTCACATCATGTCTGCCAAGCCACAGCCTGCTCATGTCACGCCTGCCAAGCCACAGCCTGCACATGTCATTCTGCTACGCCAAAGCCTGCTCACGTCATGCCCGCTACTCCAGGACCTGCTCAGATCATGCCAGTTAAGTCAAAGTTTACTCATGTCATATCTACCAAGTCAGAACCTGTTCACTTCATGTCTACCAAGCCAGAGTCTGCTAACGTCATGGCTGCTACCCCAGGGCCTGCTCACATCACGTCTGCCAAGCCAGAGCTTGCTCATGTCATGCCGCCACATCAAGAGATTCTTCACAACATGGCCGCCATTCAAGAGTTTCGTTGCAAGATGGCCGCCACACAAGAGTCTCTTTGCAAAATGGCCGCCCTTCTAGAGTCTCGTCACATCTCAACTGATCTTCCAGAGTCTCCTCATGACATGGCCGCCATTTCAGAGACTGCTCACGTTAAGCCTGAGTCCCCGGCCAAGATGGCCGCCACGCCTGAGTCGGATGCGGAGCTTGGGCTTGGACTGAAAGGTCTGATTGCTAGTGTGATGGACCCACCTCTGATATCGGTGTGAGCTGCAGGCATCCCGGTAACGTCAGCGCTCTCAAGCCCTGCCATCTTAGAGGTCATGTCACACTGTGCTCCAGAGGCCTCTCCTGTCCATGAGTCTGCCTCAGAGGACTCTTCTGTCCATGAATCTGCCTCAGAGGCCTCTCTGGTCTATGAATCTGCCCCAGAGGCCTCTCCTATCCATGAGTCTGCTCCAAAGGCCTCGCCTGTCCATGAATCCAATCCAGTGCCTCCAGAATTGGTAGCTTCCGCTGCAGAACCTACAGAGGTGGCGGTATCCGCTGCAGAACCTCCTGAGGTGGTGGCGTCCGCTTTCAAACTCACTGCCTGCCCTGTCACAGCCACAGAGGCCATTCACAAACTCACAGACTGTCTTGTCACAGCCACAGAGACCGTTCACGAACTCACAGACTGTCTTGTCACGGCCACGGAGGCCGTTCACAAACTCACTGTCTGTCCTGTCATGGCCATGGAGGCCGTTCACAAACTCACAGTCTGCCCTGTCACAGCCATGGAGGCCATTCATGAACTCACAGTCTGCCCTGTCACAGTCATGGAGGCTGCTCACGAACTCACAGTCTGCCCTGTCACGACTAAGAAGGCCGTCCATGAATTCATTGCCTGTCCTGCCACGGCCAAGGAGGCCGTTCATGAACTCACAGTCTGCCCTGTCACAGCCATGGAGGCCATTCATGTACTCACTGTCTGTCCTTTCACGGCCAAGGAGGCCATTCAAGAACTCTCTGCTTGCTCTGTCACAGTCAAGTGGTCTGTCCATGTCTCTTCTCTGCCATGGCTGCCTGATCTGCCTGCTCCGCCATAGCTCCCTGCTCTGCCTGTTCCGCTTCATGGGCCTGGCCCTCCGTCCCTCCCTCAGTTCCGCCTCCACTCCACCACCCTCCTGGACTTGTTGGGTTTTGTTTGTGTTTGTTTGGGCATCTGGAGTTGCCCTTAGAGGGGGGGATATGTAATGTTGTGTTTGGGTTTTGTTTCATGTTCTTGTTTTCATGTCTTTTATTTTGGAGTTTAGTCATGGTCCCTGCTAGTGTCATGCTTCCCTTGCCCTCATGTATCTCTGCCTTGTGTATGTGTCATGTTCTGATTGGTTGTCCTAGTCATTTGTCTTGTTTCCCATTGTTTTGTTCTTGTCATGTGACCCTCTTGTTTGCTATAAGTAGCCATCATGTTGCCATTGTCTCTCGTCGTGTATTGATGTTGTAACCCGCTGTCTGTGAGTCTAGTCGGTTTGTGTCTCATCAAGTCTGTTTAACATGGTTTTGTTGGAGTTTAAAAAGATCTTAGGATATGAAATACCAAGAGATTTCACAACTTTTGTATCTTGGAAATTTTGCACACATTGTGTTGAAACGAGATGAGTATCTTGTAAATATATTAAGTGTTGCATGTAAGAAGAGTATTACTGGGCATTGGTATAAGCAAGACACCCCCTCACTTGGTGAATGGATAGAAATTGTTAAAGAAATATCTAGCGTAGCATTAGTTCTGGCAGGTCACGTTAGTCAAGTTCGCATCAGCTGACTCTCAGCTGATCCCCATCAACCTATGGGAATACGACACCTATCTAAGCATTCATATATAAGGTTCCTCAGTATTATCAGCAGTTTTCGCATTGCTCAATAGCTAATTACCCTCCTCCATCCCCAACTCCTCCTCTGTCAGTCAGGATTCAGCCTTCTGATTCTCCTTTGAATCAGACTAATTCTAAAATGTGTACATAACATTATTGAACTTTAACGATATCTGCAATACGATTATGTTGGTTCTGTTTACCCTGGGGGGGGGGGGGGATCGCTGCTCTCCCTGGTCTTATGCTAGGCTGCATGGATGTGCAGGGAGTTCTTGCCCAGAAAAAAAAAACTGAACCATAACTGCCAATCCAAACTGTATGCTAATTGTCAATCATCTTTGACGATAGTGGTCCTGACAGAAATACAATATGAAAGAATTGACTTTTTTTTTTTAGACTTAAAAAGGAATTATTTAAAAAATACTGGAAGAAATGGACTGAATACTGTAATCTAAACAATCATTGGCTATATATTCATATGTGAATATAAAGATATAGACATATATGTATACATATACTTTGTCAAAAACAGAATTTATACCCCCTTATTGTATTGTTTATTTGTTTCATGTTTATTATTTTTTTTCTTGATGTAGTTTTCTTACAAAATGTTCAATTAAAAAAAAGAAAGTGACTTGTGAGGAGAAGCTTTGATAAAGAGAGTGAGATATTACTGATGTGACTCTCTCTATTCTGCAGTGTTGACCGTTCAGCAGCGCTACAGGCCGTAAAGCGCTCGTTACTGACCCGTCATTAAACAGGCCTCCTGAGATCTCGGTAGATTTTACGATAATGAACATAGTGTGTGTGAATGTAACTCTGTTCATTAAGCTCTTAATAAGTGCTGTATATCACACTCATATTTAATGGAACACTTTTAATATATTTACTCTGAGATGTTTATTTGATATGTGTTTGAGTTGGGCAGGAACTCAAGTCCACCGCTTCTGGCAGGACGAGTGTGTGTGTGTGCTGGAGTTAAAGCAGCACTGCCATCTTTGCCAATCAAAACTAACATGGCGACTTCACCGCACAGGCCACCAATCACTTTACAAACACACAACACACACTGAGACTCATGCAAGTGAGCACCGATACACAGACACACAGACACACAAACACACACACTGCCGTCTCTTTATAGCATGCTGACGATTCATCACGACACATCAGTGCAGGATTTATAGACATCTTAAAGTGCTTCGTGAAAGTCCTGCATCCACACACACACACACACACACACACTTTTGCGCATTAGTCGGCTGCACACAGAACCTCATTCATCACAGCTGCAGTGGAAACCTCCCTCTCACACACACACACACACACACACACACACTTACACACACTAATTTCTCCTGTCGTTTCCCGTCTGCATGCTGCATGAGGCGCAATAATTGAGAAAAACATGATGGAAAAACTTCTCGTTTGTGAGCAGATGATCAGTAATAATATCAGACACACACCGTAACGTTTCAACCTGTGTCTGAAATCAAATAGTACTGGTTCAGGACTGATAAAGTGCATTATATAGTATGAAAAGATGAAAAGAAAAGTGATTTTCTTATTCAGTATTTTTGTCTTGTTTTCCAGTACAAATATCTAAACATCTTTAAATCAAGATACATTTACTGGAGAAGCACAAGCACCAATATCTGCTAATGGGGTCAAAAATAAACCTGTTTTTCCTTTCAACTAAGTCGATTTCTCTGACTCAATTGGAAGATGTTTGTTCTTGTTTTAAGCATAAACTCACTTTATATTGGACAATTTCTCTTTTTATCTTAAGTCATTTTGATTTCTCCAGTAAATGTATCTTGATTTAAAGGATTAGTACACTTCCAGAATAAACATTTCCTGATAATTCACTCACCTCCATGTCATCCAAGATGTTTGTGTCTTTCTATCTTCAGTCAAAAAGAAATTAAAGTTTTTGAGGAAAACATTCCAGAATTTTTCTCAATATAGTGGACTTCAATGGGGACCAACAGACTGAAGGTCAAATCGCAGTTTCAATGTAGCTTCAAAGGGCTCTACATGTACAGTCATTTTAATATTTTAACATTTTAAAATTTAAGTAACAGCACGTGACAGAAAACAAGACAAGAAAATACTGTGGAAATTTTTTTTTTTGCAGTGCATATGTTGCAAAAACCACAAAAGTACGTTTAACTGATTTAAACTAGAAGTAGTGCTTAAGTTTAAGACTAATTTAATCATATAAACTAACTGCACAGCATGTTAACATGGTGTGTGTGTGTTTGGCTCTGAATTAAAGTGTTTCTCTTTCTCTGCACTCAATCATGAACTCTGACAAGTAAAAATGGACGTGAACACTTAGCAAAGAAAACCCGCCTGTTTTCCAGCCTGCGCTTAGAAACACGCATGTAAATTCCCACTTCACATGCTTGCATGTTTGCTTTGATTTTCAGTCATTAAAGCAGCATGTTAATGAGCTTTAGGCTCATGTGTCTGTGTGTGTTTGTATGTATGTGTGTGTGTGTGCGATCAGTAGGCAGATACTCGGTTAGGGTTAATAGTTATAGCTTAGTCTGGTTAGGGTTAACAGTTTAATATTTAATAGTTATTATTTCAAAATTGAACCATAAATACATATTAATTAATTTGTCATTAATGTAAAATTGACAAACCCATGTTCCCTTTCAGTCGGTCACTCTTGGGATCTCGCTTAGAGAGACCAATCCACTTCAAGTGTAAACTAAACGAGCCAATGCACATTGGCATGCGATGATTGATGATCGCAGCGTGAGTATAATTAGGCAGCAGGTGTAACGCATACTCAACCTTTCGCTTCGGAGCCGAATGGTTATATCATTCTGCTCCTTACTTCTGTTCTACTTCTCTCTTTTTTTTTAAAGACGCGTCTTTTTAAAGATGCCTTTTCACCCATGCGTTTCTGGATGCGGTCGTTACCTGGCACCGGGTGATGGTCACGATCGTTTGTGGACGAGTCATGCTCACATTGCGGGAAAATGACCGGCACGGACTATGCTCCGTTTCCTGCAAAGGGGCGGGGTTCCTGTGCCTCTGCCTAGATCTAGTGTTCCCCCTGGCAAGAGCCGGGGGGGCGCTACTTCTGGCAGTAGCCGGACTGGTCTTACGGTGATGGTGAGGAATTCCCCTCCGAGGAACCAACCTCCAAGGGCTCCTCCTTCCACCGGCACTTCGCAGCCAGTGGAGCTGCCTAGGGAACAGGTTGGACCCTCTCGTAGGGTACCACTTGTATCCTTCGGCGCTCCTCCCGACGATCGGATGTCGATCGCTGCATCAGAGGCTGAGCCAGACTTTTCTGGACATGATGATCTGGATTCAGATCCGGAAATGGTGGCTATGCTTGCCCAGGCCGCCAAGAGGGTTGGGCTCGAACGAGTGGAGGCTGGATGATTGGTTTCTCAGGTGTTCTTAAAGAGCTCCACACTGCTACTGACCTCGTGCTAAGAGCAACGAAGGTCACTGCACGGTCTCTGGGACGTGCAATGTTCACTATGGTGATCTAAGAATGCCATTTCTGGCTGTGTCTGGCCGACATGAGGAAGACCGACAAGACTCGTTTTTTAAATGCCCCCGTGTCCCAGAACGGGCTCTTCACCCAGCAGTTCTCCGCTGCACAGAAGCTGTCCGAGGCCATTAAACACATCCTGCCCCACGTGCAGCTGCTGCCTCCACCCGGTGGCAGAGCCTCAGTCTGCTCGTCGCCGAGGGCGGCCCCCTACCGCCGCCCCTGCTCTCGCGCAGCAAATGCAGCAGCCTCCAGCAAAGCAGCGCCGTGGAGCCAGTCGCAGGACAGTCGCCCCACCCGTCCAGGCCCCCGCCAAACCTGGTGGCAAGCGGACGAGCAAGAGGCCCTGAGACGGGCGACCCAGAGATGGAGGGTGCTGCTCTCCGGGAGATGGTGAACACACCACTCCCTCCCCCGGAGGAGAGCCAGGCGGAGTATCTTTTGTTTCTTTTTTCCCCGACACTGACTTCACAGTCAGTGGTACCCAAAACCTCAACAAAAGAGCAATTTCTTCTATCTCTGGGTCCCCAGAGGGGACAGGGAGTTGTGGACTGGCCAGTCTCGGATCACACTCACCCTCCTCTCTCACCAGTGAGCAGCTGTGGGCAGTTCGAGAGTGTGATCAAATGTATTACTCACGCACCCTCTGCCCGAACGCAGGTAAGTGTTGCACACACGCTGACCCCACTTCGGACTGGCAATGAGACACCCAGGCCGGGTCCCTGTGTTCCCCCCGCTGCCCCACCGCGGGCACATCGGTGGTTCTATTGGTGTCACTTGTACGGATTCTGGGTGCCTGGCTAGCGATCTCCAGTCCGTCTCGTTGGCTCCTTCAGACCATCAGATTCGGCTATGCAATTCAGTTCGTCCGGCGTCCTCCCAAGTTCAAGGGCATCCACTTCACTTCAGTGAAGGCAGCAGATGACTCTGTCTTGCGTGCAGAGATCGCAGTCCTACTGGTGAAGGATGCGATAGAGCCGGTCCCTCCAGCCGATATGAAGATGGGATTTTACTGCCCATACTTCATTGTACCCAAGAACGGCGGTGAGTTAAGACCAATCTTGGATCTGCGTATCTTGAACCGGGCCCTTCACAAGCTTCCGTTCAAGATGCTCACGCAGAAGCGCATCTTCGGGCGCATCCGTCCCCGAAATTGGTTTGCAGCGATCAACCTGAAGAACGCATACTTTCATTTTTCGATCCTTCCGCGACACAAGCCATTCCTGCGGTTCGCGTTCGAGGGACGAGCACATCAGTACAAGGTCCTGCCATTCGGGCTGTCCTGTCGCCCCTTGTCTTCAAGAAAGTTGCGGAGAACAGGGTATTTGCGTTCTCAACTACCTCGGTGACTGGCTCATTCTAGCTCAGTCTCAGGATAAGTTGTGCGAACACAGGGACTTGGTGCTCTCGCACCTCAGCCAGTTGGGCCTTCGGGTCAACTGAGAAAAGAGCAAACTCCCCCCGATGCAGAAGATCTCTTTTCCCGGTAAGGAGTTGGATTTGGTCGAACAGACAGCACGCCTCATGCAGGAACGTGCTCAGTTGGTGTTGAACTGCCTGAATATGTTCAAGAGCAGGATGGCGGTCCCACTGAAACAGTTTCAGAGTCTGGGGCATATGGCAGCTACAGCAGCAGTCACGCCGCTGGGGCTGCTTCATATGAGACCGCTTCAACACTGGCTCCATGGCCGAGTCCCAAGGTGGGCGTGGCAACGTGGCACTCACCGGGTCCAAGTCACACTGGCCTGCCGCCAGACCTTGTGTTTCTCCGGGCAGGAGTGCCCCTAGAACAGGTCTCCAGGCATGCTGTGCTTCACACGGATGCCTCCACCACCTAACCCTAACCTTGGGGGGCCACATTCGATGGGCTTGCAGTGTCAGGGGTTTGGACGGGCCTCCAACTGCACTGGCACATCAATTGCCTAGAGTTGCTGGCAGTACGCCTTGCCTTGATCTGTCTCAAAGGGCGCTTACGAGGCAAGAACATACTGGTCTGCATGGACAACACTGCAACCGTTGCGTACATCAACCTACAAGGTGGTCAAAGCTCCCATCGCATGTCGCAACTCGGCCGCCCACCTCCTCCTCTGGAGTCAGAAGCATTTGAGGTCGCTTCATGCCATTCACATTCCGAGGTTGCACAACCGGGCAAAAGTTGTTTTACTCCCTGACTGAAGGAACACTCGGCATGAACGCACTGGCACACAGCTGGTTGCGGGGCCTTCGCAAGTATGCGCAAGTATGGATCCTCTAAGGGATCAGGGAGGACGAGGAGCAGGTCCTGCTCATGGCGCCTTATTGGCCCACTCTGACCTGGTTCCCGGAACTGATGCTCCTCGTGACAGCCCCTTCTTGGCAGACTCCTCTGACTCAGAGACGGGGCACCCTGAAACTTCATGTCTGGTCCCTGGACGGAACGCGGAGGTTCTAGGTGACCTACCCCAGGAGGTAGTTGACACCATCATTTCGGCGAGAGCACCATCTACAAGACATGCTTATGCCTTGAAGTGGAACCTGTTCGTCGAGTGGTGTTCTTCTCACCGAGAAGACCCCCAGAAATGCTTGATCAGAGTTGTGCTGTCCTTCCTGCAGCAAGGGTTGGAGCGAAGGCTGTCTCCCTCCACCCTTAAAGTCTACGTGGCTGCGATTGCTGCCAACCACGACCCCATGGAAGGGAAGTCGGTGGGGAAGCATGACATGGTCATCAGGTTCCTTAGGGGGGCAAGAAGGCCAAATCCTCCACAGCCCCCCTCTATACCCTCTTGGGACTTGTCTATACAGCAGGGCCCATTTGAGCCTTTGCAGACAGTTGAGCTGAAGTTTCTATCAATGAAGACTCTGCTCCTGCTTGCACTGGCCTCCATCAAGAGGGTAGGGGACCTGCATGCATTTTCGGGCGACGATTCATGCCTAGAGCTTGGGCTGGCTGACTCCCAGGTAAATCTGAGGCCCCGGCCCGGCTATCTGCCCAAGGTGCCCACTACTCCCTTCAGGGATCAGGTGGTGAGCCTGCAAGCGCTGCCCCCGGAGGAGGCAGACCCAGCCCTAGCTTTGCTTTGTCCCGTCCGAGCTTTGAGATGCTACGTAGACCGGACACAAAGCTTCAGGACCTCAGACCAGCTCTTTGTCTACCACGGAGGCTGGCAGAATGGGAATGCCGTCTCTAAGCAGAGGATGGCCCACTGGATAGTGGATGCCATTACATTGGCTTATCAGGCACAGGGTGTGCCCTGCCCCCCTTCAGGTTACAAGCTCACTCTACTAGAAGTGTTGCATCCTCCTGGGCGCTGGCTTGTGGCGCCTCACTGGCAGATATTTTTTAAGAGCTGCGGGCTGGGCGACCCCCAACACGTTCACTAGATTCTATAGCCTTCGCGTGGAGCCGGTATCCTCCTGTGTTCTCACCTCAAACGTGTAGAAGCACTGAGAGGCCCTGGTTAGTGTTGGCTTGCTAAAACTGGTCAAGAGTGTCCGTACTGTAGACCCTGTCGAGCTCCTCCATCCCCTCGGCAGCCAGACGTGGCGGAACGTCCGGCGCCAGGCCCTCACTCGATGAATCCGTGAGAACCGGTAGAACCAGTATTTAGAGACCTAAGTGGATCCCATATGTATAAAGTCCACGGTATAGCCTCAGAGCCTGTGTTTCCCCGGCAGACATCAGCCATTTCCAATAGGGTTATAATGACCTCTAATCTTCCATATGCATCTAAATGGTTGTTCATATGTGTAAGTACTTCCGAAACCTCCTTCGGGAAGGATGGGACTTCCGCAATGTACAGACTGTGTTCCAAGTGGAACAGGTACATTTTCCCAGTGTTATACAATCTCACTGAGTGGATAGTGCTACGACAACAGTGACTGGCCTTCTTATTACGAGCCTCGGCCTACACCAAAAAGGGACGCAGGCAGCTCGCACAGGACACTGGAAGGGGCAGCGCTTTGGTAGGAATACCAATTCGTCGATCACCGACGTGACGTCGAGAGTGACCAACTGAAATGGAATGTCTCGGTTACGTATGTAACCCTCATTCCCTTAAGGAGGGAACGGAGACGTCACGTCCCGTCGCCACGGCTGCTGTACCACCGCTGAGCGGCCGGGTCACCGGCTCAGCACCTCAGCGAAAACCTGAGTATGCTGTCAGTGTGCATTGGCTTGTTCAGTTTACACTCGAAGTGGATTGGTCTCTCTAAGCGAGATCCCAATTTGTCAGTCACCGACGTGACGTCTCCGTTCCCTCCGACAGGGAACGAGGGTTACATACATAACCGAGACGTTCTCCTGGTGAGAGATCAGAGAATGTGCACACATGCAGAACACGGATTCATGTTAACATGAGCGTGTTTCGTGGGTATCTGTATTCTCTCTCTGTATGATGTCAGCTCAGTTTGTTGTAGTTGTCATGGAATCTTTACTGTATTCCCAGCATGCCCCACTGGACACACATGAGTCCTGACTTCAGGTCTGTACATTTACACCATTACTAGAGATTTAGTGAGCTTGTAGAATGAGTGAAAACCTTCTCTGTTCACCTAAGGCAGCATTTATTTGATCAAAAATACAGTAAAACCAGTGAAATATTATTACAATGTAAAATAGCTGTTTTCTCTGTGAATATCTGTTAAACTGTAGTTTATTTCTGTGATCAAAGCTGAATTTTCAGCATCATTACTCCAGTCTTCAGTGTCACATGATCTTCAGAAATCATTCTAATATACTGATTTGCTGCTCAAAAACATTTCTGATTATTATCAATGTTGAAAACAGTTGTGCTGCACAATATTTTTGTGGAACCTGTGAAGCATTTTATTTTTCCGGATTCTTTGAATAAAAGGTTAAAAAGAACAGCGTTTATTTGAAACAGAAATCTTTTGTTGCATTAAGAATGTGATCAATTTAATGCGTCCTTGATGAATATAAGTAATTAAAAAATGTTTTTAAATCGTAGTGATCCCAAACGTTTGAATGGTATGTAGTCAATGTTTGAACTGCACATATGAGGAGCGTGTGCCAGTGCTGGACTGTATGTGATATGTGTGTCACTTTTACTGCTTGTTTTGGTGGTTTGAGCTCCACAGCTTGTGTTCACAGACTGAAGAGATTCTGCTGTGTGTCTGAATGAACCCACTTAGTGTTTATTCCAGCAAACACACTCTTTGATGAGCGATCATGAAACACTAACACACTTATCCACCGTTGTGTGTGTGAGCAATGTTGACATCATGACAAGCACGGCCAGTATTTTGAGCCTTATAAACAGCCAAAGTGCAACAAATATTTTCATAAGGACTGATGCAGCAGTGAGTTGAGCTCCGTTCCGTCAGTCAAACACAAATAAAACCTTCCACTTGCCTCCACTGAAAACACTGCACCGTCTTTTACCAGAATCAGGAGTGATCATTGTCTGTCAGAGAAAACCTGCTGCTCAGACTGACAGAAAAATACTTCACAACACTAAAGAGTGATGCAGAATGATGTACAGATCCAAACACTGAAGCGCAGCAGACACACACTGACCCCTGCTGGACACACAGCATTAGTCAGGGATTCTGATCATGACACTGTTTCTGCTTATAGAATTAAGTCATTCACATGCTGATCAGTATTTCAGCTGCATTTATTGATTTGTTAAATAGCCACATTAATGACCTGCTTTATCCCTCACGTGTGTGTTGCTGTGGAGTTTCAGGTCCGTTTGTGCGAATGACCCTCAGGATTAATGGCTGCTCGGGTTGTTGGGTGTTTTGATTTGGGACGCATCGTTACGATGCTGTGAATCTGTCAGCAGCTTCAGACACGTGCTGTTAGCATGATTCACACACACACACACACACACACACACAGACACACACACACACACACACACACACACGTTGGTTTTTATGTTTTATGGGGATTCTCCATAAGTGTAATAGTTTTTCTACTGTCCAAACTGTATTTTCTATCCCCTTACCCTAACCCTACACCTAAACCTACCCCTCACCTAAAACTACAGGCAAAAACTTAATTCTGTATGATTTATAAGCTTTTTTTCTCCACACAAGGTCAAATTTTACTTGTATTACTGTACTTGTGGGGACATTTTGTCCTCATAACATAGGCCAGGGTATACCACACACACACACACACACAAACACATAAAACTATGTTATTTTTTTTAATGCCACGCTAAACAGATTTTCTTACATTAAGCATTTTAAAATGTGGAGGGACAAATTAATTAAAAAAAGTACAAGACTTTTTTTCTTGACTGTCATGAAATTGCATGTAGAATAATATGAGCTATAACAACTTGAAATTTGAAACAAAATGAAAATGATTTATTGACTCTGTGATCATTTTTAACTGCAAGGTAATTTTGATAGTAATAATAAAAACACAGAAACACATGGTCACTCAGCAGGACTCACACACACTGATCTTACTGTCTATATGAAGATTTATTACACATTTATACTGATTCGTGTTATTTTCACAGACAGTTCAGCTGCAGTATTAATGATATGAAGAGAAAATAAGAGACTCAATAACATCTCACTGTTACTGATTTATCATGCAGCTCAAAGCATTATGAGTAGAATCAACACAGTTTCACTGATGATTTATAATCAACCCAAAACCCAGGATAGAGCGGCTGAGTGAATGTGGTCTGGACTGTGTGGATGAGGCTCATTGTGTCAGAGACGCTGTAGAAGGACAGAGTTCCTGCACTGTGATCCACAAACACTCCTATTCTACTGCTGATGGACTTTACAGGGAGATGAGTCCTAATGTTATTGTGTCTGAATGAGTAACTGGAGGAAGAGCAGAACAAACTCCAGGACTGATTATTATTTCCAAACAAACACTCATCACCATATCCCTTCCTGCTGATGCTCTTATATGACACTGATATAAACACATAATCTCCACTCCACTCAATCTCCCAGTAACAGCGTCCACACACTCTCTCTCTACACAACACCTGATAATACTTATCAAATCTGTCTGGATGATCAGGATACGACTGATCTGTGTCAGTGTAAGTAATCACTCTGTTTCTCTCAGACAGACGGAGGTGTTTATTCACTGTGTTCAGATCCAGAGTGAGCTGATGGGAATCTGATGGAGATAAAACACATCAGAATCAGGAATTATGAATCTGTTTGATCTTTTCATGTAGCTGAACTCTTCATGTTCAGTGTATCATCAGTGTCTCAGTACAGATGACCAGATATCTGTGCAAATCATCATTTACATCAATTATAAAACTCTTCTTTCTCCTTCTACAGGAAGAACATGAACACACTCAGTGAGTTTTTCTGCTGGTTTTCTTACTGACTTACATTGTAGGAAGTCGTTCCTGGTTCTGGGAACAATGTTGGTGAATGTGACTGTGGAAATCAACAGACATGAACAGTGTGATTCTCATGATCCTGCATCCATTCCTAACACATTTCTAATATGATGTTCTCCATGATATGAGATAGGGGTGTAACGGTAGGCGTATCGTGTACCGAAAGGTTCACGGGCAAATTCCAAATGGAAGTGATCATCCCTATCCCCTTGGAGTAGGGACTTTGTCGTTTGGAATGCACTTGGCAAAGGGAGCGACTAATTTCCTCATTATCTTCAGCTGGGACAACGCAGCATGGTGTCTGTCAGCAGATGTCGCTGTTTTAATGTCATAAATTTATTTTTATTGTTGTTCGCATAACTGTTGCAAATAACCATACATTTTATATTTTAAATTTTTTAAAAAGTTTTTTAAATATGCTATATAATATATAAAAGAATAATATAAAACTTTTTAAAATATAAAGTGTATATTTTTTTTACACCCGTTACACCCCTAATATGAGCTGATGATGGACTGGTTTCTGAGAGCAGATGAATCTACAGGACTTTACCTCTGTCTGAGATCTTCTTGAGCTGCTCTTTGCAGAAACCCTCCAGTTTGTCTCTCAGCTGATGGACAGATTCTCTCAGAGCATCAGAAGAGACGAGAGAACTGAAGAGATCATCATTTACGTCTGTAGATTCAGGAGGTGCTGAGAGAGACTGGAAACTCTACAGAAAACAGAAATCAAAACTCATCAGCTCCACACTTCACCCAATAACCAGCACCAACATCAGATTTGTGCAGCTCTTGTTGACTCGACTGATCTTTAGTAACTCACCTCAATCCAGCACTTTCACAACATCAGCTTCATTCTTCTCATATTCATTATATCACATTAGAGCTACAGATTCTAGTATTTGCCACTTACACTATATGCAAACTTTCTAGAAAATTGTTTGGATGAAAAAACATCTGCTAAGAACATAAATGTCCATCTCATTGTAAGGTTGAGTAAATTTGCTCGGGAAAAGCAGCTCAAAGGCTATGGTTAGATTGACCATTATTTATAACTTTAGAGCTGTTAGAAACACTGAAACTTCACAAGTACCCTTAAGACATGCTCAAGTTTGGATTGGTTTCTGTTAGGGCTGTCAGTTTAACACGTTAACTTAAATAATTAGTTATGAATAAATAACACGATTAAAATATTCTAATGCAGTTAACGCACTGGCCCCGCCCCAGGCCTGTACGTCATCTTACATTTAAATATGATGCACGGCAACAACTCCATAAATGCAGTTATGCCCTAAAATTCAAGGTATTGGGGCCAAAAAATGCTACTGTATGAGTTTTGTCTCATGTGATAAGCGATATTACACAAGCAGTGAGAGCAATATCACACGAGTGCTGTTTATCCCAAATATAATGAGTGCAAATGTGATTTTTCACATTTTCACAGCAGTTCAGTAATTAAGAAGTTAATATTGTGTTATATTTTAAACACAATATTGTCTATTTTTGCTCAGTTTTGCCAACAAAAATATTACCTCTAAAGCCACGGCAGAATTGACCTATCAGTAAGGCCCTCCCCTCGAACACAGATGAGCCAATTGCAGTCGAGTATAAGTTGCACTTGTCACGATGCTGCTGCTGTGTTGGATCGCGGAGCGAGGAGACGCGGAGACGTGGTGGCATTTACAAAGAACACATTTTAATTACCAAGGGACACACACACATAGCAGGGGAATAGACGTTTAACACTAGACGCAGGACAAAGGAAAACACCGAGCTTAAATACTAAGAACTAAACAAGGAAATCAATGGAACACACCTGAAATCACTGAACACAATCAACATTAGGTAGAAACTAGGTCACAGGGAAAACAAGGGGAAAAACTAGGACATAGAGCACATGGGGGAGGAAAACAAACACAAAACAGTCCATGGGCGTGACATTACTCCCCCCTCCCGGAAGGCGTGTCCTGCGCCATAACAATTCCACCGGGGGGGGGCTCTCGAGCGCTCTCGAGGCTTTTTCTGTAGCCGGTCCTCGACTATGGAACAGCATACCTCTGGTCATTAGATCTGCGCCTTCCCTTCCTGTTTTTAAATCCCGCCTGAAGACTTATATGTATTCCTTGGCTTTTGGATGAAATGTATGTTTGTGTATGTTAATGTGTTTTGTATTGATTATGTGTTTTTGAGTCATTTATTTTTATTCTCTTAATCTCTATATTTACTTTATTTGTATATGTACAGCACTTTGGCATACACTAGCTGTTTTTAAATGTGCTATATAAATAAACTGACCTTGACCTTTACCTCTAGGGACAGGCTTACATAAGATGGATGGCCTCCAGGGTGGTACCCGTTCTGGGACCTATGGCGGAGCAGGCAGACTAGGGAGCCATGGCGGAGCAGGGAACTCAGGGGGCCATGGCGGAGGAGGCAGACTAGGGAGCCATGGTGGTGCAGGGAACTCAGGGGGCCATGGCGGAACAGGGAACTCAGGAGGCCATGGTGGAGCAGGCAGTCCAGGGGGCCATGGCGGAGCAGGGAACTCAGGGGGCCATGGCAGAGCAAGCAGTTCAGGGGGCCATGGCGGAGCAGGGAAAACAAAACACTTTCAAAACGGAAACCAAATGGGGAAAAGGGGTGCCACTGTTAGGTCCAGTTTGTTTTATTAAAGACTCTTCAAATATTCTCCCTCATCTCCATGTCTCCTCGCTTCGCGCTCCAACACAATAGGCAAATCGTGACAGCACAGGGACCTGAACTCGGACATCTTTAGGTTTCAGTGCCATAGAGAAACATTGAAAGATCCGAAGCTCTCATCGGTTTGATGGTGTTTATGCTACAAAAATAATAAAACGATGTGCCTGGGGTACTTGTAACACTGATTTCAGGTATCCTGAAAGGATAAACAATGTAATTTGGAATTTATTTTATTATTCAACGTTCATTTTCTGGTTGTCATACTCTAATCAAGTGACAATAATGGTCCTTCTGTGTACAAAATTGATCAAAAACATCTTCAGACAAGGTTTTCACACTGACAGCTGTCATTGTAAGACAGTGGGGAGCAACAGTAACTAAGGGGGTGTGGCTTACCGATAGGTCAATTGTTGTGCGTCTCCGAGCAACACAGCAGTGTTTAGTTTCGGAATGAATCCGCGTTTTGTCCGAATCAGGTGAATCAATGATTCAAAGGCCTATAGACCTTTATCACAGCGGAATTAATTACCGGAAGTGCTCGTCGAAGCAGTGTATTGATTCTTCCCGTTATGTATATTTTTCAATGTGCTGTAATCACTTAGTTGAATAAACGCCTATTAAAATGAGCATCTGCAGGATGATTTCAAAATTCAGAAATTCAGACATTTTCAGAGATAGGTGAAGAGATATTCTGATGATTACTGCGTACAGAATGTTCCAAACTCAATGGAACTTGTAGTTTTAATCGTACACTGTTCTGTGAAAGCCGTGGCTCGTAAACATGGGTGATGATTTCACCACACAGTGCTGCAGTGTTCATTTAAATTAGGGATGCAACGATACCATTTTTTCAGAACTGACCTGATCCGATACCATAAATTGTGAGTATCGGCCAATTCTGATCCGATCTCAGCACAGTTTTTGTTTTTTTAAATCAATGTAGAATTTCTATACTTCTGTGTTGACCTGATCATCACTCTTGTGTGTGTTAAACACAATCTGCTAAATATAGACAACTTCATTTTAATTAAAAATAACAAATGAAAAAATATATAATCATAATCTTTGACAAAAAATACTATTATAAACTAGGCTAGTGGATAATTCAGCAGCAAAAGTTATTCTAGAAAAATCATGGGTGCACAATAATTTTATAAAAACATTAAACTAAACTAACATTAAGTGAAATAACATCATTTAGTGGGGAACAAAATCATTCTCCTGTGCGCAGAATGATGCGCTTGAAGCAACACGGAGTTACAGCGTGCAGTGCTCTACATAAAAAAGGGAAGAGATAGCCTATTAATGCGTAGTGTATTATATCTGTGCGATATTTTATGGAGCCTTTTCATTTAACAGTTTTAAATCTCAGTTATTGTGCGCTCTTGGAGAGAGTTTAATCGTCTTGACTGTCATAACCGAACACGATATGCAGTTTGAATACTGAATGGAGGATGACAGACAGATGTAGCGGGGAAAAGAGTTTGTGAACTTGACTTAAATATTCATCTATACTTCACATTAATCTATGGAACGGCCTCAGAACACTTAAAGGGGTCATATGATGCAATTTAAATTTTTCCTTTCTCTTTGGAGTGTTACAAGCTCTTGGTGCATAAAGAAGATCTGTAAAGTTGACCACGCCCTCCTAAAACGGCTCGTTCAAACACGCCCTCCCATATCTACCTCACTATGTGGGAAGATTTGCATAACGCCGCCCAAATGTTCACGCAAAGAAAGAAGGCAAGTGAAATAACATCATTTAGTGGGGAACAAAATCATTCTCCTGTGCGCAGAATGATGCGCTTGAAGCAACACGGAGTTACAGCGTGCAGTGCTCCACATAAAAAAGGGAAGAGATAGCCTATTAATGCGTAGTGTATTATATCTGTGCGATATTTTATGGAGCCTTTTCATTTAACAGTTTTTGGTCTTCCAAAAGAGGATGATATCCGCTTCGTCATGCCTGGAGCTGATCTGTGCTGGTCGCTGAGGAAATACATCAACTTTGCGCTGTGGATCGGCTTTCACCGTGGACGAAGCAGAGTCCAGCCCGGGGTCGTCACATGTGGTTGCCGCAAGCCCACCGGATGTTCCTTTGTCGAATCCACCGGCCGCGCCGTTCTCAAGCCCGCCCGCCTCCGCTCACTATAGCCTGCCGGCCGCCGCTCACTCTGTGGAGTCGTTGTGTGTTTCGTTGTGAAAGCGAAACTACTTTGTTTGGTCTTCCAAAAGAGGACATGACTACAAATCAGTGGTTAAGTTGTATTTACAACACTGTTCCAGAATAGTTCAACCCAAATATTCAGATGTGTGCAGTGCATTTTATGGAGGACTGTTTCCTGATCCTGGGAGAGTAGACTACAATGCCGGCTGTTCTGACTCACAGCCTGTAAATACGTTTTTTATGTTTAAAGAAATTGCCACTGACGATTCAAACGCGAGTTTTGAGCAGTGTAGAGTAGCACTTGTTAGTATAATGCACGAAAACGTTATGGTGCTTTATAATGTTTTTGTGCCTTTCATCAGGCTTAACAATAACACAGAATAGTATACGCAGTATATCGAATTTGGATCAGTCTCGTCTGACCGATACATGATCTGGCAGAAAATGGCAGTATCGGAGCTAATACTGATACTGAGTATCGGATCGATGCATCCCTAGTTTAAATAGTGACTATGATGCTGCAGTGTGTGCGAGACCTGATGAATAAGATCAGAATTAACACATTTATTCATTTGTATAAAATTTTAGTCATTATTCTGTAATTTTCGCATTGTTTAACATTGTTACATTTCTTTAAGGCAACTTCCGCACATTCATTCATCTATTTTAATACTGCTCTTATGAAAATTAACCATGGTTTGGCTAACATGGTTACTACATTTTTACTATAATAAAACCATGGTTAATTTTTGTAAGGGTGTTTATCAGTCAAATTAATTTAAACAGGTATGAAATATGATCAGTAAGAGAAAAACATTGTTAATGAGAAGGAGGGGTGTGCCGATCCGATACTCAGTATCGATATCGGCTCCGATACTAGCATTTTCTGCCGGATCAAGTATCTATCAGACGAGACCGATCCAAATCTGATATTCTGTGTATACTATTCTGTGTGTACTATCCTCCATTCCGCATTCAAACTGCGTATCGTGTTCGGTTACTACAGTCAAGACGATGAAACTCTCTCCAAGATGATTCAATGTTCCTAATATTATACTTGATCTGAAAATAAAGATAAATGGTTTTGCATAAAAGGACTTTATCTTGCTGGAGTTTCTAAATCATGTTTATTTCTACCGTGTTAGAGCACTATGAATTGTTCTTCACGAGCACAGTAACTGAGATTTAAAACTGTTAAAAGAAAAGGCTCAATAAACTATCACACAGATTTAATTCACTATGCATCAATGTCTCTTCCCTTTGTGCTTTGAACTTTTCCATGCAGAGCGCTGTGCCTGCGCGCTGTTGCTTCAAGCGCATCATTCTGCACACGGGATGCGCATAAGCGCTTTGTGCCGCTCTTTATTGGAGCCTTTCCTATCATAATACTTTTGCACAATGACAGATTATTAATAGCTTTTCTTGTTTGTCTTATCTATCATATGTTGCTGCCTCATTACTGTGCTATACATTTAAAAAATATATATTTTAATTTTATAGTAAGCCCTATATATTTATATATAAATATATTACTTTTTTCATTAATGCATTTTACAACCATACAAAGAGCAAAGTGTAACATTTTACCAGATTTATTTTTGAATAAGTGTTTGTTTTTAAATAAAAAAATATATATATATTTTATAAAATTATTGTGCACTCATGATTTTTCTAGAGTAACTTTTGCTACTGAATTATCCATTAACCTAGTTCATAATATTATTTGTCATAAGGGTTAGGGTTAGAAATTTTTTTTCCATTTGTTATTTTTTCTTTATAAGAAAGTTGTCTATATTTAGTAGATTGCGTGTAACACACAAAAGAGCGATGATCAGTTCAACACACATTGAGTTATAGAAATTCTTCACTGATTTAAAAAAAACTGCGCTGGTATCGGACCGAAATCGGTATTGCCTGATACTCAGAATTTTTGTTATCGGATCAGGAGCGATTCTGAAAAAGTGGTATCGAGCCACCCCTAATGAGAAGACGAACTTGACTGCAGCAGGTTAGTTGGGAAATACATTTATTTATTATTCAGAATGCAGATTTGGAAAGGAACTATATTAATAGGAACATTTCAGTAGGTTGAAGATATGAGATGTAGGCCTAAACATCCTCAGTTTCAAAACAAATACTGCACACGAACGTGCTCCTGCGTAATTTATATGGACCTTCAATTCCACCGCATCAGTCTCATCCATGCTTTCCTCATTTCGTGTTGTGTCAGGAAATCGTGAAAACTGAGGCAGTGTGTTGTTGTTTAGAATTAAAGCAGCCAGGTACGGTGCAGTAACACCGGCGAGAGAAGAAAGAAAGAAAGAAAGAAAGAAAGAAAGAAAGAAAGAAAGAAAGAAAGAAAGAAAGGAAAGAGAGGATTCGACCATTAGTTTATGTTTGTGTAATAAATTTTATGTTGAATCAAATAAAATATTTATTTCTAAAGCTACTATTTGTACTGTGTACGTTCTCATGTAACACAAAAAATAGCTTTAAATAATCTGTTGGGGGTATTTTCACAGCCAAATGTAATTTGCTATTAATTAGATTAATTAATTGACACATGTAATTAATTAGATAAAAAAATTGTAATCGACTGACAGCCCTAGTTTCTGTACACTGAAGCATTGCTAATATACAGGTGCATCTCAATAAATTAGAATGTCGTGGAAAAGTTCATTTATTTCAGTAATTCAACTCAAATTGTGAAACTTGTGTATTAATAAATTCAATGCACACAGACTGAAGTAGTTTAAGTCTTTGGTTCTTTTAATTGTGATGATTTTGGCTCACATTTAACAAAAACCCACCAATTCACTATCTCAACAAATTAGAATACTTCATAAGACCAATAGAAAAAAAATGTTTAGTGAATTGTTGGCCTTCTGGAAAGTATGTTCATTTACTGTACATGTACTCAATACTTGGTAGGGGCTCCTTTTGCTTTAATTACTGCCTCAATTCGGCGTGGCATGGAGGTGATCAGTTTGTGACACTGCTGATGTGGTATGGAAGCCCAGGTTTCTTTGACAGTGGCCTTCAGCTCATCTGCATTTGTTGGTCTCTTGTTTCTCATTTTCCTCTTGACAATACCCCATAGATTCTCTATGGGGTTCAGGTCTGGTGAGTTTGCTGGCCAGTCAAGCACACCAACACCATGGTAATTTAACCAACTTTTGGTGCTTTTGACAGTGTGGGCAGGTGCCAAATCCTGCTGGAAAATGAAATCAGCATCTTCAAAAAGCTGGTCAGCAAAAGGAAGCATGAAGTGCTCCAAACTTTTTTGGTAAACGGGTGCAGTGACGTTGGTTTTCAAAAAACACAATGGACCAACACCAGCAGATGACATTGCACCCCAAATCACCACAGACTGTGGAAACTTAACACTGGACTTCAAGCAACTTGGGCTATGAGCTTCTCCACCCTTCCTCCAGACTCTAGGACCTTGGTTTCCAAATGAAATACAAAACTTGCTCTCATCTGAAAAGAGGACTTTGGACCACTGGGCAACAGTCCAGTTCTTCTTCTCCTTACCCCAGGTAAGATGCCTCTGACATTGTCTGTGGTTCAGGAGTGGCTTAACAAGAGGAATACGACAACTGTAGCCAAATTCCTTGACACATCTGTGTGT
>NW_015506773.1:147260-169317 GCF_001515645.1 Sinocyclocheilus grahami
AAGAAAGAAAGAAAGAAAGAAAGAAAGAAAGAAAGAAAGAAAGAAAGAAAGAAAGAAAGAAAGAAAGAAAGAAAGAAAGAAAGAAAGAAAGAAAGAAAGAAAGAAAGAAAGAAAGAAAGAAAGAAAGAAAGAAAGAAAGAAAGAAAGAAAGAAAGAAAGAAAGAAAGAAAGAAAGAAAGAAAGAAAGAAAGAAAGAAAGAAAGAAAGAAAGAAAGAAAGAAAGAAAGAAAGAAGAGAAGAAAGAAAGAAAGAAAGAAAGAAAGAAAGAAAGAAAGAAAGAAAGGAAAGAGAGGATTCGACCATTAGTTTATGTTTGTGTAATAAATTTTATGTTGAATCAAATAAAATATTTATTTCTAAAGCTACTATTTGTACTGTGTACGTTCTCATGTAACACAAAAAATAGCTTTAAATAATCTGTTGGGGGTATTTTCACAGCCAAATGTAATTTGCTATTAATTAGATTAATTAATCGACACATGTAATTAATTAGATAAAAAAATTGTAATCGACTGACAGCCCTAGTTTCTGTACACTGAAGCATTGCTAATATACAGGTTCATCTCAATAAATTAGAATGTCGTGGAAAAGTTCATTTATTTCAGTAATTCAACTCAAATTGTGAAACTTGTGTATTAATAAATTCAATGCACACAGACTGAAGTAGTTTAAGTCTTTGGTTCTAGGATTCGACCATTAGTTTATGTTTGTGTAATAAATTTTATGTTGAATCAAATAAAATATTTATTTCTAAAGCTACTATTTGTACTGTGTACGTTCTCATGTAACACAAAAAATAGCTTTAAATAATCTGTTGGGGGTATTTTCACAGCCAAATGTAATTTGCTATTAATTAGATTAATTAATTGACACATGTAATTAATTAGATAAAAAAATTGTAATCGACTGACAGCCCTAGTTTCTGTACACTGAAGCATTGCTAATATACAGGTGCATCTCAATAAATTAGAATGTCGTGGAAAAGTTCATTTATTTCAGTAATTCAACTCAAATTGTGAAACTTGTGTATTAATAAATTCAATGCACACAGACTGAAGTAGTTTAAGTCTTTGGTTCTTTTAATTGTGATGATTTTGGCTCACATTTAACAAAAACCAACCAATTCACTATCTCAACAAATTAGAATACTTCATAAGCCCAATAAAAAAAAAAAAAACATTTTTAGTGAATTGTTGGCCTTCTGGAAAGTATGTTCATTTACTGTACATGTACTCAATACTTGGTAGGGGCTCCTTTTGCTTTAATTACTGCCTCAATTCGGCGTGGCATGGAGGTGATCAGTTTGTGACACTGCTGATGTGGTATGGAAGCCCAGGTTTCTTTGACAGTGGTTTGGAAGCTGCATTCAAAATCCACTTGGCTCAAAAATCCCACTTTGAATGGGCATGACGCCTCTGGTCTCCTGTCACAGCAGGATCTTCTCAAGTCCACTATGATCCTGTTCTTCTAGATCTCTGTTACCTGCAGGAACTGGATGTGATCCTGTGTGTGTGAAAGCTGCTCCAGCTCAGCGTCTCTCCTCCTCAGATCATTGATCTCCTGCTCCAGTCGCTCCAGTCGTCCTTCAGCTCGACTCACTGCAGTCTTTCGTGTGTGATTGGTTAATGCGCAGTGCTGTAAAAACGCGTATCTAGCTCAGCGCCAGCCAGCGAACGCAGATTTGAATTTAGCAGCTGATGATATGACGCACTGAACGTTCTAATCACACCTGTGTGATTGTATTAAATATAGAAAATATTAATCTGCTATTGTTTTGTCTTTTGGAAGCTGCATTCAAAATCCACTTGGCTCAAAAATCCCACTTTGAATGGGCATGACGCCTCTGGTCTCCTGTCACAGCAGGATCTTCTCAAGTCCACTATGATCCTGTTCTTCTAGATCTCTGTTACCTGCAGGAACTGGATGTGATCCTGTGTGTGTGAAAGCTGCTCCAGCTCAGCGTCTCTCCTCCTCAGATCATTGATCTCCTGCTCCAGTCGCTCCAGTCGTCCTTCAGCTCGACTCACTGCAGTCTTCTCCTGATCTCTGATCAGCCGTATCAGCTCAGAGCGGCTTCTCTCAATGGAGCGGATGAGCTCAGTAAAGATCCTCTCACTGTCCTCCACTGCTGTCTGTGCAGAGCGCTGTTAGGACACACAGTGATTCAGGCTTCAGTGAGTCTGAACTGAGATGGAGACAAACTTCTCTTCTTCTCCAGACTCACCTTATGAGACTCCACAGCCTCTCTCAGCTGCTGAAGATCTTTCTCTCTCTGCTGGATTCTCTGCTGGAGCATCTTCTGGGTCTCCTTCAGCTGCTTCTGCAGGACAAACGGATGATAGTGAACGTCACAGAAAACTACTGGCTCTAAATCATCAAGTGAACAGATGAATCCAGTAAAAGAGGAGCTGATAACTAATAGCTGCAGGTTCAAACTCCAGAAGTGATGATCAGTTACAATCATCATACATGAATAAATAATAAGTTTAAGGCTTTTTTCACACTGCAAAGTGTAAGTATTATAAAAGTGAAACTGACACTGACGTAGAGCTTCACATTGACAGTATTTCTGTGTTCTGTGTAATTAATCTGCTGCTCTACACTGAAAATAAATGAACAAAGTAAAGATATAAATGACTCCGGAATTCAGTCAGATTTACTGAATAGAAACTCATCTGTCACTGCGTTTTACTTACATTTTGACTGATGGAGTATATATTTTGTCAAAGAATGGGTGAATAGCTCACTCCATTATTATATGTTGCTTAATCATGGTGTATCGTATGTGTTGATAAAGTTTTATGGTGCATTTTCAGCAAACAGTGAAACACTTCTCTGTAAATATGGGTGCAGATATAAACATATATGAAATGAATGTAAGCAATACTTCATCAGTGTCTAGTTTTAAATACCTGCTTCTCTGTCCTCTGTTCTGCAGCTGATACAGTGTCATGGTTTTTATGTTCAATAATCGTACACAGCACACATATACATATACATTTCTGGTCAGTGCGACAGAAAACCTCCAGGAGCTTCTCATGTTTCTGGCAGATCATCTCCTGCAGTCGTCCAGTGGCCCCTGAACACACGTGTTTCCTGTTTCCTGGTTCTGTATTTGAGTGATGTGTGTGAAGTTCAATCAACCCATATCCACTACTAAAACTCCCCTCTTCTCCTTGTGTTGAGCTTCTCCCTCAGTTGAGCTGTTGTGTGTTTGTATCTCTGTATTCATGCAGTAAAATGGCAGAAGCCAGAGTTTCTCCGGATGAGTTCATGTGTCCACTGAGTGCAGCTGTAGACTCTCATCTGATCCTCCTGATCCCAGCAGCCTGTAATACAGCTCTTACAGTAACTGTGTCCACAGGGAATGGCCACTGGATCCTTCAGGAGATCCAGACACACTGCACACAAGAACTCATCCTGAGAAAATCTGAACTGAAGTCCACAAACTAATAAATTCTCAGATTTTACTCGCCAGTGTGTGAGTTGGAGGCTAAGTATAAGTTTAGCACAGATATATTTTCACTCGCTGAAAACACTGAGCACTTTAGAGTTTTACTCCGTCAAGCGATCTGTGCTTTTTTTCAGTTCATCTCAATGGATGCGCAGCGCACCTGTATTTGACGCACCGTAGTCTAGTGTGAAGTGCACGACTTGTCGTTGCTTTGTCTCACACACGCAAAGAGAGAGAGAGTGAAAGAGTCTTGCATACCATGCAGAATTGACGCACTACATGTAAACGTTATTCTTTGTTGTATTTTCCTGTCTAAACAGAGTTCCTTTGGAATTCTTTAGCTTTTAAGACCTGACGAACACACACACCGTGAACACACACCCGGAGCAGTGGGCAGCCATTTATGCTGCGGCGCCCGGGGAGCAGTTGGGGGTTCGGTGCCTTGCTCAAGTGTACCTCAGTCATGGTATTGAAGGTGGAAGAGAGCGCTGTACATTCACTCCCCCCACCTACAATCCCTGCCGGTACGAGACTCGAACCCGCAACCCTTGGGTTACGAGTCCGACTCTATAACCATTAGGCCACGACTTCTTTACAGTGCAAATACCTTATTAAAATAAACAGGTAAGATGATTTTACAGCGCAAAATACCCAATCAGATTGTCTTACTGTCACGGTTCTGGACTTTTGTTTGTGTTCCTGATCTCCTGTCTTTTGTTCCTTTGACCTAGTTTTCCTGAGTTGCCCTGATTAGTTATTTCGGTTCCACCTGTGTTTATTAATTATCTTGTTTGTCTCCTATTATTTAAGCCCTGTGTTTTGCCCTTGCTCCATAGTTCCGGTATTGATGCTATATTGATGTTGATTTGTGTTAAATGGGTCATACGATGGTTTTTTAAAGATCATTATTTGGTGTATTTGGTGAAACAGAATATGTTGGCAAACTTTAATGTTAAAAAAACACATTATTTTTTTAAATACTGTACATTATTGAAGGTCCTATATGCCCCGCCTGTCTCAAACGCTTCGTTTTCTACAAAGTAGACAATTGGAATGGGAAAAGGAAAAAAGTAAAGAGCGAGAACGTGAGCGAGACTTTGAAAAGTTTAGGGCTCAACATATATTAGAAGAGTTGAAATTAGCAGAAAATGGGAAACGTTTTAGATTGATGGCTGAGGGAAAAATGCCAGGTGTTGGTTCTGAAAATGTACCAAATGATCGGCCAGGTTTAAATAGTCAGTTCACCAATATTGTAAATATGGTAAAATTTGTACCGAAATTTAACGAGAAAGACCCAGATGTGTTTTTTTCGTTATTTGAAAACATCGCTGAGGATAGAGCGTGGGATGATGTGGAGCGCACCTTCCTGTTGCAGAGTGTTTTGGTGGGCAAGGCACAAGAGGCTTATATTGCCCTATCAAAATCTCAACGAAAGGCATACCACGTTGTAAAAGAAGCAGTGCTCAAGGCATACAAACTGGTTCCAGAAGCATATAGATGACGTTTTAGAGGTTGGAGAAAAGGGGAAAAACAAACCCATGTAGAAGTTGTGAGGGAATTAACGGGTAATTTCAATCGTTGGTGTGTTTCTGCAGGAGCGGACACTTTTGAAAGTTTGTGCGATCTAATGGTATTAGAACAATTTAAGAACATAGTCCCTGATCGAGTAGCCACTTACATAAATGAGCATAAAGTGAAGTCTGCAGCCGAAGCAGCTGTTCTTGCGGATGAGTTCGTTTTAACTCATAGAGGCCATAATGATGGTAATCACAGAGAGTTTCGAAATGTTAATGTAATTCGACCTGTTAATCTGAACGGTGCTCAGAATCGAAAAGTAGACCCGAGTTCCACGTGTAATTATTGTCTTGAAAATGGACATTGGAAGAGGGAGTGTCTGGTATTACGAGGCAATAATAATAAATCTATTCCCAAGCCTGTAGCTTTAGCCTCTGGAACGTTTTGTCATTATTCTGATACATCTACTGACACTCTTATTAGTAAATCTGCGACACTGATGAAAAATGAACAAGGTGAAACTCTGCGCCCTTGCACAAACTCCAGCTGTATTCAGATCTTGTGCAAGGTAACGTTGTGATGGCCTTGCGTCCTTGTTTGCCGTTGAAAGGAGTGGATATCATCTTGGGTAATAATTTGGCTGGGGGACAAGTTTGGCATGATGTTCCACCACCTCCTGTGGTCAGGGGGACACCCTCATTTATCATAAAGGATGATAAAAATGCTTTTGATTTTCCTAATGTGTTTTCAACTTGTGCTGTGACTCGTGCAAAGGCTCTTGCCTCGAAGAAATCTGATGTTGCGTGTGAAAAACCTTTGACCGTACGGGTTGTTTTGCCTTCCCTCCCTTCACCTATTTCTGTTAATGAATTAATTTCGGCTCAACAACAGGACTCTAGTCTAGCAGATTTATTTGCTAATACGAAGAGCGCAGAAGAAATCCAGAGTTTTGCTAGTGGTTACTTTATACAGGATGGGATGGTGGTTCGTAAATGGACCTCATGTAGTGATAAAGCGGTGGGTGAACCTTTGTTTCAAATTATAATACCCGTCGTTTTGCGTGATGTAGTACTACAGACTGCTCATGGTGA
This sequence comes from Sinocyclocheilus grahami, assembly GCF_001515645.1. Taxonomy (NCBI): domain Eukaryota; kingdom Metazoa; phylum Chordata; class Actinopteri; order Cypriniformes; family Cyprinidae; genus Sinocyclocheilus; species Sinocyclocheilus grahami. The sequence goes on from NW_015506773.1 coordinate 153,321, forward strand.
TATTTCAGGACATTTTGGAGTCCGGAAGATGTATGACAGAGTGTTGCGTCACTGTTTTTGGCCACGTCTAGCTTGCGCTGTGACTCGTGCAAAGGCTCTTGCCTCGAAGAAATCTGATGTTGCGTGTGAAAAACCTTTGACCGTACGGGTTGTTTTGCCTTCCCTCCCTTCACCTATTTCTGTTAATGAATTAATTTCGGCTCAACAACAGGACTCTAGTCTAGCAGATTTATTTGCTAATACGAAGAGCGCAGAAGAAATCCAGAGTTTTGCTAGTGGTTACTTTATACAGGATGGGATGGTGGTTCGTAAATGGACCTCATGTAGTGATAAAGCGGTGGGTGAACCTTTGTTTCAAATTATAATACCCGTCGTTTTGCGTGATGTAGTACTACAGACTGCTCATGGTGATATTTCAGGACATTTTGGAGTCCGGAAGATGTATGACAGAGTGTTGCGTCACTGTTTTTGGCCACGTCTTAAGAAAGATATATCCAAGTTTATTCTGACCTGTCATATCTGTCAAGTAACAGGCAAACCTAATCAGGTTATTCCGCCTGCTCCTTTATATCCCATTCCTGCAGTGAGTAACCCTTTTGAACACATCGTTATCGATTGTGTGGGGTTATTGAATCCTTCTAAATCTGGTGCGACATATATGTTGACGGTGATGTGTCAGACTACGCGATATCCAGCTGCGTATCCATTGCGGTCCATTAATACAAAGTGTATTGTGAAGGCTTTGACGCAGTTTATCTCAATCTTTGGTATCCCGAAAATAATTCAGACTGATAGGGGGACTAATTTTTCATCCCGTATGTTTGCGGAAGTCTTGCAACAGTTGCGCGTTGAACCGTACCGAAGCAGTGCGTATCATCCACAGAGTCAGGGAGCCTTGGAACAGTTTCGCCAGACCCTAACATTTGTTGCACGCTTATTGCATCGAACTTCGTGAGGACTGGGAAGAAGGTCTCCCTTGGCTCATGTTGGCCGCTAGAGAGGTAACCCAAGAATGTTTGGGCTTTAGTCCTAATGATTTAGTTTTTGGACACGCGGTGAGGGGACCTTTAGCAACACTTTTTGATGAACCAGTGAAACCCGCGTCACCTACGAATTTGATGGACTACGTTAATGGGTTTCGACGTCGACTTCTGCTGGCCTGTAAACTAACCGGTGAAATTTTGTCTAAAGCTCAGAGTAAAATGAAGGTCCAGTTTGATAGCAGGGCATAGTAGGGAATTCAGTCCTGGAGATCAGGTGTTGGCTTTACTTTCTATTCTGGCTTCGCCTTTTTTAGCAAAATTTAGTGGTCCATATGTAGTCATGCGGAAGGAATTCTGACCTAAATTATGTTATTTCTACTCCGAATCGCAAGAAAACAACTCGGTTGTGTCATGTAAATTTGCTCAAGCCATATTATAGTCATGCACCAGTGGTGGAAACGGTTTCTGGTTCTGACGTGAAAGCTGCAGCGCTGTCGTTAACTGAAAGTTTGCTTTTAGTTTCCCCTGTGGAAGCCGTTAATGCGGATGAAGAGGATGTATTAGAGAGTTGTGTAATTCAGCCTAGGTTATGTAATTCAGAGGCGCTTATTAAACTGGAAACTTTCATTGGTCAATTGATGTGTGACCTAAGTGCTGAGTTACAGACGCTCTGGCTAGAATTTTTGTCACTCTTTTCGATGTTCTATCACGTTCTGACCTAATACAGCACGATATAGATGTGGGAAATTCCCCACCTATTCATCAGTCCTTTTATCGTGTGTCCCCCGAAAAACTGCGTCTTTTGGAACAAGAAGTCAAGTATTTGTTACATAATGATCTGGCTGAACCATCTTGTTCAAGTTGGTCATCTCCCTGCTTATTGGTTTAAAAACCTGATAATACGTTACGCTTTTGTACTGATTAAAGAAAGGTCAATGATGTTACCAAACCTGATTCTTTTCCTCTACCCCATGTCAAGGATTGCGTAGACAGTGTTGGCGCTGCCACATTCGTTACAAAAATTTATCTTCTTAAAGGTTACTACCAGGTTCCGTTGATGCCCCGTGCACGGGAGGTTTCGGGCTTTATTACACCTTCCGGGCTATACTCCTATACAGTCATGAGTTTCGGGTTACGGAACGCTCCGGCGACCTTCCAGCGCCTGATGAATCGGGTGGTGGTGGGACTGAAAGGATGTGCTGTTTATCTTGATGATGTGGTCGTTTATAGTGAGACTTGGAAGGAACATTTGTGCCGTCTGCGGGCACTGCTGTTTGGTGGAGGCTAATCTTACAGTAAATCTGGCTAAATCCGAATTTGCCAGTGCCACTGTAACCTATTTGGGGAAGGTGATCAGGCAGGGTCAAGTGCGTCCAGTACGTGCTAAGGTTGAAGCTATTGACAACTTCCCACCTCCAACTACCAAAAAAAGAATTATTGTGGATGGTGGGCTATTACTGCAATTTTTGTTTAAATTTTTCAACTGTGGTAGCTCCCCTAACTAATCTTTTAAAGGCTAAAGTAAAATTTGAATGGTCCTCTATCTGTCAAGACGCATTTGAAAATGCAAAGCTGCTGTTAAATACGGCACCTGTGTTGACTGCGCCTCGGTGGGATCGGCCATTTCAGTTGCAGGCCGATGCCAGCCAGGTAGGTGCAGGAGCTGTGCTTTTGCAAAAAAATGACACTGGGGTTGATAGACCTGTAAGTTTTTTTTCGAAGAAATTTAATTGTAAAATTAAGCACTTTCGTTGATATGGGCCCTACAGCACTTTGATGTGTATGTGGGTGACGGTTCAGTGCCCGTTGTGGTGTTTTCTGATCATAATCCCCTCACGTTTTTCGCTCCTTGCATTCTCCGAATCAGTGTCTTATTCGTTGGGCGTTGTTTCTGCAGCCGTATTGTTTGGAAATCCGACATATTCGGGGAGTTCATAATGTAATGGCTGATGCGTTGTCTTGTTCATTTTGATATTAGGTAAATGAGTCACAATCTTTCCTTTCCTCTCATTCAGGTATTCCTTTCTCGTTTTTTCAAGGCACCTGAAATATTCGAAGGGAGGGATGTGTGGTTTGAAGGGATGGTGGAGTTGCTTTGTGGGTGGTTTTATATATGATTATGTGTGGTATGGATAAATTGATTTGGATTTAGTTGGAAAAAAATTGGATTTTTGTAATTTTTGGTAGCTTGGATCAGAGACTTTGAGTAGTCCCTGTCTTGAGGGGGGAGGTGTTACGACCTGGGGTAGCACCTGTTCCCTAAATGGGATCTGTTCGCCTCTAGGTGGCATTCTGGGTTCTGGTGTGTGTGTGTGTTTTCTTTTGTCTGTTTGCAGAGTGGAGAGAAGCGGCAGGTGCGGTGGATTACCTATGATGAGTTGACTGATAAAAGGATCTGTGGCCTCGTTGGAGCTTGACGTCTCTCCAGCACCAGACTTTGAGCTTTCTTTGATATTTGATCTTTAGTTGTTTTCCTTTCTCTTTCCTTTTGGGTTTAACTATAGTTTAAATTATGTTAATAAATGTTTATTTTGAGTTAACTTATTTTGTGCGTGGCCTCCCCATTTAATGTTGCGCTGCCTTGAGCCTGGTAGTTTGTAACAACGTGCATCATGTTGAGTGGCCTGTGTGCATGCACTTAAACAGTGCGCATGCATGCGGCTGAGAGTGCGTCTGCGTGTGCATGCGCGGCTGAGAGTACATGTATCAAAGTGCGAATGCGCAGCTGAGAGTGCATGTCTGCAGCCAGAACCTGTTGCCCCCTTGGCCCCCTTCGAATTCTCAGTTCGATAATCTGGCCCTCAAATGAAGCTAATTGAATAGCCCTGCAGTAGAGATTGTTTCAAAGCAGCTTCACAGTAATAAACAGGAAAATAACAGTGTTAATGTTTGTTAAAATTCATGAATTATGAAACATATAATTTCAGCCATAAAGCAGCTCTACAGAAGACAATAGAGTCATTATTTAAATCAATTCAGTTCACAGATTTGTACGTTTCTGCTTTATGTATGTATGTGTGAGTGAGTGTACTTTGACTCTGTAATTTCCAGCCGCTCACACTGTAATTACAGCTCAGTCATCTGTGTATCCGCAGATCAGAGCTCATTAGTGTTAAAAGTCGTCATGTGGGAAAAACAGCATGAGAGATTTTCCCGTCAGCCGTCTGTTGTGTGTGTGTGTGTGTGTGTGAGAGAGAGTGTTGTTTCAGCTGTGTGTGTGACGTGTGCTGACAGTGATTCTCTCGTCTCCTCGTCCGGATTAATGTCACTCCTCGTTAGCTGTAAAATCCTCACAGAAACACGTGATTTGTTCTCATGGAAACAGTGTTTGTGTGTGAGTGGAGTGGAGTGGAGGGGGGTGAAGATGTAATTGTGTGTAATCAGAGGCAGGGTTTATGCTAATGTGGTTTTAGTTCTGTAATGAGTTTCCTGTCTGTCAAACTTACAGAGTCAGATGACTGACACCTGTCCATCAAATGTCTGCAGCAAACTCACTTTCATTATAAATTCAGTCTACACATACACACACACACACACACACACACACTTGTGAACAGGCTGCATGTGTGTGTGTGTGTCTATAGCTGGACACTTGGTTCTCCAAAACAATGAGATTCCCCACTGCGTTTGTTTAGTCTGTGCTCTCACACACACACACACACACACACACACACACACACACACACACACACACATTCATGAGTGGATCATCTCTTTTTCCTTTCACACTTTCTCTCTCTGTCAGTCACGTCTGTTATTTTATCCATCACTCTGGGACAGATCTGAAATCACATCAAGCTAAACATGAAATGAAATCAGATCCCACAGGAAAGAAACAAGTGAGATTTATAGCTCAGTTGTTTCTCTGGGACTTAAAATCAGAGCAAGAGTTTCTTGGTCAGAACACACACACACACACACACACACACACGTGTTTTTGATAGCGATGGGACAATTGATACCGGGGCTCCGATGCTCCGACGCAGTTTTCAAACCACTATTGTATCACACACTGTGTTGATGCTTGTATCGAAATGACGACACCACGTGATTGATGACGTTTGAAGCTGCGAACGGAAGGTCGGGACAGTTGGTTTGAAAAAAACGATCCCTCCTGATGCATAAAAGGATTATTCAGTCACTTTGAGGGCTGTCAGTAGGACATTTAATCTTGTTTATAGCTGGGGTCACAGAGAACACAACATAAGAGTAACAGCTTGCCCAAAATATTTTTTTCAGCTACTCACGTCAATTATTAATTATCACCACATACTTGTGTATTTTATATTATTGATCAATATGTGAATCCGTTGGGGTCTCATTGGCACAAATTAATTTAGATGAGATTATATCAGATTAGATATTGTATTGATCCCAGATTGATTCCACTCTTGTATGTCACGAACTTCCGAAGCTTTGTTTGGTCACATGCTTTTTCAAACCATCCTCTGCTCGTCGGTGATTTGTCAGATACGGTGGAGAAAACAAGTCCGACCACCAGATGTTGCTAATGTGCATTGTATTGAAAGCTTCGAGTAATAAACCGTTTTTGGCACAATATCATGAAAGCCTCAAACGCTTCGGTTTCCCATCACTAGTTATTGACCTCTAGCTGTCAATCAAGACTGATCATCAGTGTCTCATCAGTAGCTCCGCCCACAGTGGAATCACATTGGTCCTGCTCTGCTGATTTGCATATTAATCATCATTGCTGATTGACTGTGATTTGAGTAACTTGTGCAGTTTGATTCATGTTGATTGAATCGTTGAGATGACGTGAATCTGTGACAGTAAGCTGCAGACATGCGTGTGATGTGTTTGACCTCTGACCTTTGACCCCACGATGGTGGGTCAGTTCCCAGAGCGGGTCAGGCTGAGATGTTTTTCACTGCTCACAGGTCAGTGGATCGGTGCTTTACTGACATCACACAGACCCAGATTCACCAGTTCTGTTCACTATAAACAAGATTCGAATAACGCAGCAGTCCAGCTGCGAGTCTCGAGAGCTTCGTCACTGTAAAACACACCAGTGTTCAGTTCATAACAGTAAGAGTAGATGTTCAGACTCACTCCTCATGACTGTGTGTCTGATCGCTGCTGCACAGATGTTTATTTGTGAAAGCTGCACATCAGACATTCTGAGTCCAACCGGAGCTGCTCTGATGGTCAAAGCCATAATACTTCATCCATGAAGAGCAGAAGAGAGACCTGCCACCCACTGAATACCACACACAGACACGCAGACACACACACACTCACTCACTCACTCACACACACACACACACACACTCACACACACTCACTCACACACACACACACACACACACACACACACACACACACACACACACACACACCTCATAGATGGATCGCTGAATGATCTCGACCAGGGTTTTCCAAACTGGGGTTTGTGAGTTCAAAGTTAAAGCTATTTATTAAATCATAAAAACTAAAATACATAGTTATTATATTTGAAAAAATTAAAATACATAATTTTGAAATACATTCAAAACAAAACATTAAAAAGTGAAAAGTGAAAAACTTTCAAATAAATAACCAAAATAAAATGCTTAAAACACTAAAAAGTGAAATAAAATAAATACATAATTAGAATTAAACATCAAAAAGTAAAATATTTTATTAATTTTTTGCAATCAACAAATCATTTTAAAATAAAATAAATCAATATAAACAATTTTAAATAAATAAAATCAAAACAAAAGTTACTAAAAAGATGTGATGTGGCCATTGACTGTCATCAGAGAACTCTGAACATGTGAATGTCTTGTTAAATTATTGAAATATTAACTTGTAATCTCAGGGTGACTTGAATGACATTTTAGCTCAAAGGGCTTCAGCTGACAAAAAGTTTGTGAATCTCTGGTCTGGATTTAACGGTTGATGATTCAGGATGGTTTCAGTCTCAATGAATAATAATTACTGCAAACCACTTGCTCGTCAGACCCTGAGAGACTTCCAGTAGATTCTTGAGTCGGAGCATGAAGCATCTATCATCTGCGTTGAATCGGTGGTGTTACACATGAAGACGTCTGTGTTCAGAGAGGTCAGACAGCAGCTCTTCACTGAATGAGTTCCATATGTGTGTGTTCATCACCGGCCCACCAACATACAGCCTCTCTCTCTCTCTCTCTCTCTCTCTCACACACACACACACACACACACACACACAGAGAATTTCTTCTGTAATAAAGTCATACGGCTCTCAGCACAACAGAGGGCCGTCATAAAGGGCAATGTAGCGTATCAGTGCAGCTCTCTCGCTAACATTCCCAGAGCCTCGTTAACACGCCAGCAAAACAAACACACCGTCACTCACACAGAGACACACACACACACACACACACACTCAGAGTCAGTGCAGTGTGTCTTATCACAGGAGTGTGTGTGTGTGCTGCGGATCAGTTCCTCGGACACACATTACCTCACTTGCTCTTCCAGGAGCAAATATGACTGTAGTGCAGAGGAATGACGACTCACAGTAAAACACACACTGACGGATTTAAACCCTTCAGATCGTGTGTGGTCGCTTTACACAGAGAGACAGAGAGAGAAAGAGATGAAGACACTCACAACCAATCACTGCCTTCATCTGCAGCACTTCTGTTAGGAATGCCATGATATATGTCTGTTTAGGCTGCATTTATTTGATTGAAAATTCAGTAAACAGTGAATTATTATTACAGTTTAAAACAGCTGTTTTCTATGTGAATATGTGTTAAACTGTAATGTATTTCTGTGATGCGCAGCTGTATTTTCAGCATCATTCCTCCAGTCTTCAGTGTCACATGATCTTCAGAAATCAGTATAATATGCTGATCTGCTGCTCAAGAAACATTTCTGATTATTATCAATGTTGAAAACAGTCGTGCTGCACAATATTTTTGTGGAAACTGTGATACATTTTATTTTTCAGGATTCACAGATGAACAGAAAGTTCAGAAGAACAGCATTTATTTGAAATAGAAATCTTTTGTAACATTATAAAATGTCTTTACTGTCACCTTTCATCAACTGAATGCAGCCGTGATAAATAAAAGCATTAATTTCTTTCAAAAACTCCTTGTGATAGAAGCAAGATCTGCTCATCCTGACAGCAGATGATGTGACTGTAGCATCAGAGCTCAAGCTTTATTTGGTTAGAGTGACCTCTGCTGGTCACTGTCGATACTACATCATTTAGTGGCTAAAGAGCATATTCCTGACTCTAATATTTCCTGATCTTCCAGTAGATGTTATCTCAGTGTCTGATGGACATCTCTGAGCAGAAGTCATCATAGTTTGATTATGACTGAAATTTTTGCTGGAATGCAGTTTAAATTTAACATATATTTCATTTTATTTCGGCTAATTAATAGACCATAATTATAAATGTTTCGTTGAAGAATTAATCATTCACGTAGTTTCATTTGTAAACTAAAACACAACACAGTGATTTATCATCACACACGGGCATAAATACAATCAAAGTCCATACCAATTATAAGGTAGGCTAGCAAAGGCTAGCATAATTATACAAAACATTAACTAGGTAAAGCGATACACAAATTGAAAGGGGAAATAAGCATATATAACAATAAATATATTAAATGTTTAATGTTAATAAAAATGTTTTATCAGTTTTTGAAAATCCAGAGTTGCTATGGTCACGCAGGTTTGTTTATGCATTAAACTCGTGGCCACGAGAAAAAAATGTGTTTGTTCAACATAAGAAGTCGTGGCCACGAGAAATGATAATAGCCAATGATAATACACCAAGTCTGCACCATAGCGTCCAGTCCGAGAGGAGCTGGATGAGTCAGAGAGAACCAGAGGGGACAGTGCGATGTCATCTGAGTCGCAAACATGTCCACCTGAGCCTGGCCAAAAATTCTCCATATCTGCTTCACCACGTCGAGGTGAAGTCTCCATTCCCCAGGCTTCGGCAGGATGTCTGCTCCCATATTGAGATGCCCAGGGATGTAAACCGCTCTTAGAGAAAGGAGCTTCCCTTGGGCTTACACAAGGATCTGGTGCGCCAGCTTGTACAAGGGGACGATCTTTTAAGTCTGGGAGAAAGTGTTTCAGTGCTCGAAACACGGCCAGCATCTCCTCTCGGCGAGAGCGGAGTGCTTAACAGCGGGAAAAGCACAATCAACCCCCCGAGAGCAGACTGCACGAGCTCCGCTCCCCATTATTGCTGCTCATTATAATATTAGGCATAATATTCTTGTGTAACTGATGCTTGTGCAACTGGCGAGCTCTCAACGCCCTCCGCATCAATCTCCTAAGAGAAAGACAGGCAGAGCATCGCGCCCTCTCCCCGGGGGGAAGGACCGCAGCCCGGCCTTACGAAACACGGAATGTGGGCAGTCAGCTCCCTCGAGAGCTGACTCTGCGTGCTTCGCTCCCAAAAAGACAACACACAAACTGTGTGTCCCCCCACCGAAATATAGCACGGGCAGGGAGGAACACACAGCCTGAATGCTGCCTGCTCACCCAAATGCTTCTTTTGACTGAAGCTTTGACATAATGGAGCTTATAAGTGGACAAACAACACTAAATAAGACTTACAAACAGATAGCGACTGACACACACACACAGAGCGCTTGCTGAATGACAGAAAGCTGACGCCGGTTTCACCGCACGTGCTTTTAAGCCCTGGTCGTTATGATACCCTGCCCGTGATGTCTCGCCCATCCATTGGACTGATTACACATGTGATTCAGAGATTGGTCAGAGGCGTTTTCGTAGCGTTTCGACGCAGCTCGAGTTCCTGAAGGGGAACTAAAAGACTTTCAAATCACATGAGCCAATATTTTATTCACAATAAAACATACAGAACATAACAAAGGTTTAAACTGAGAAATTTTACACTTTTATCCACTAAATTAGCTAATTTCAAGTTTAATGCCTGCTACAGGTCTCAAAAATACAAAGGCAACAAAGGGCTGAAAAAGCAAGAAATGTTGAAAAGATTCAGCTGGGAGAACGTCTAGCAACTAATTAAGTTAATTGACATCAGGTCTGTAACATGATTAGCTATAAAAGGGATGTCTTAGCGAGGCAGAGTCTCTCAGAAGTAAAGATGGGCAGAGGCTCTCCAATCTGTGAAAGAGTGCGTAAAAAGATTGTGGAATACTTTAAAAACAACTTTTCTCAACGTCAAATTACAAAGGCTTTGCAAATCTCATCATCTACAGTGCATAACATCATCAAAAGATTCAGAGAAACTGGAGAAATCTCTGTGCGTAAGGGACAAGGCAGAAGACCTTTGTTGGATGCCCGTGGTCTTCGGGCCCTCAGACGACACTGCATCACTCATCGGCATGATTCTGTCATTGACATTACTGAATGGGCCCAGGAATACTTCCAGAAAGCACTGTCGGTAAACACAATCCGCCGTGCCATCTGCAGATGCCAACTAAAGCTCATGCAAAAAGGAAGCCAAATGAGAAGCGCTGTTGTGTCCTGTGGGCTCATTTAAAATGGACTGTTTCAAAGTGGAAAAGTGTTCTATGGTCAGACGAGTCCAAATTTGGCAATTGTTGTTGGAAATCATGGACGCCGTGTCCTCCGGGCTAAAGAAGAGGGAGACCTTCCAGCGTGTTATCAGCGTTCAGTTCAAAAGCAGCATCTCTGATGGTATGGGGTGCATAAGTGCATATGGTATGGGCAGCTTGCATGTTTTGGAAGGCACTATGAATGTTAAAAGGTATATAAAGGTTTTAGAGCAACATATGCTCCCCTCCAGACGATGTCTATTTCAGGGAAGGCCTTGTGTATTTCAGCAGGACAATGCATGGCTTCGTAGGAGAACAGTCTGGGTGCTGAATTGGCCTGCCTGCAGTCCAGATCTTTCACCTATAGAGAACATTTGGCGCTTCATTATACAAAAACTATGACCACGGACTCTTCAGCAGCTGGAAACCTATATCAGGCAAGAATGGGACCAAATTCCAGCACCGAAACTCATAACATCGATGCCCAGACGTCTTCAAACTGTTTTGAAAAGAAGAGGAGATGCTACACCATGCTAAACATGCCCCCATCCCAACTATTTTGAGACCTGTAGCAGGCATCAAATTTGAAACGAGCTCATTTTGTGCATAAAATTGTACAATTTCTCAGTTTAAAGATATATTATGTTATCTATGTTCTATTGTAAATAAAATATTGGCTCATGTGATTTGATATTCTTTTAGTTTAAATTTTATTCAAATAAAAAAAAAAAACGTCCCAACATTTCTGGAATTCGGACTGAATTTATCAAAACTTGCATATTGAAAAGGTGTAAATTATATATATATTTATACACCAATGTAGCCTACAACATAAGCTATATAAAAACATAGAATAAGCGTTGTATGAACTGTTTAGGGAATGTCGTCTTTCTTCTTGTTTCATCCATAAAACACTTGATGTCAAAACTGTTACTATAATGATTTTTAGGTTTAATTTTGGTGTGTTGTATGATATTTTTGTGTTTCCGTGACGTTAAAAGATATGAAGAGCTTGCGCTTAATACGACGAAACGTGTAATGTAAAACACAGGAATGTGCTTATTTGATGTTAACATTGTCGTGTTGAATGAGTTTTTGCGTGTGCAAACTTTTGCAATTGTCCCATGAAGTTAAAAGACGACATTAAACGTAACTAACAACCTTTTCAACTGGAGCGAATTACAAATGGCTTTTCTGGTCTCGTGACGGCACTTCAGGAGGGAGTTCGTTCCGAACCAAAATTAACAACTGAATCGTTTTACACGGCTGTTATCAAAGCAGGGTACGTCTCCGTCAGGTCCGTAGGTAGTGAATCACTAGATCATGCACATGATTCCCTGCAGTGGTAAAGAGACCATGGCTTAGTAAACATTGGGACAATTGATCAATCAATTTGTAAAACGTTGGACTGTTATAGGGCAGGACTGTTATATTTTGATATTATTTTTATGTTGTTTAAAGGGGTCATATGATGCTATTTAAATTTTTCCTTTCTCTTTGGAGTGTTACAAGCTCTTGGTGCATAAAGAAGATCTGTAAAGTTGCAAAGACTAAAGTCTCAAATCCAAAGAGGTATTCTGTATAAAAGTTAAGACTTGTCCACGCCCTCCTAAAACAGCTCATTCTAATATGCCCCCACGTCTACGTCACGATGTTGTTTAAAGGGGTCATATGATGCTATTTAAATTTTTCCTTTCTTTTTGGAGTGTTACAAGCTCTTGGTGCATAAAGAAGATCTGTAAAGTTGCAAAGACTAAAGTCTCAAATCCAAAGAGGTATTCTGTATAAAAGTTAAGACTTGTCCACGCCCTCCTAAAACAGCTCATTCTAATATGCCCCCACGTCTACGTCACGATGTGGGAAGATTTGCATAATGCCGCCTTTCTTTGCGTGAACATTTGTGCGGCGTTATGCAAATCTTCCCACATCGTGACTTTGATTCTCGCTGTAGTATTGTTGCTGCCTCTGCCGCCATGTTGTGAAGACGCTGTGTGTTTCGTTATGAAAGCGAAACTACTTTGTTTGGTCTTCCAGAAGAGGACAACTAGAAATCAGTGGTTAAGTTATATTTACAACACTGTTCCGGAACAGTTCAACCCAAATATTCAGATATGTGCAGCGTATTTAATGGAGGACGAGGAATGTTTCCTGGGAGAGTAGACTACAGTGACAGTGTATGTTTCTATAAAGTGGGGCAATTCCAACTTGGCAAGGACAGTCTGGCGCTTCTGACTCACAGCCTGTAAGTACGTTTTCATATTTAAAAAATTTGCCACTGATGATTCAAATGCGAGTTTTGAGCAGTGTAGAGTAGAGTGTTGTTTGTCTCCGATCACAAATGCAGACATGGCTTTATGTTTAGGCAGTGCGATACGCAACACAATGCGTAAAAAGTCAGTATAAGTTATTATAATCAGTAATTATGTCCCCACTGGATGCAACAAATGCCTGGTTTATAATGGGTTTTACTGGTTTTGTCTCATCGCACCCAGGACATGGAATCACAGTATGGGGAGGGGCGTAACATTTCCGTCACACGCTTGAGGTATTCGGCCAATCACAACGCACTGGATAGCTGGCCAATCACAGCACACCTCGCTTTTCAGACCGATGAGCTTTGTAAAAATCGATGCGTTTCAGAAAGGTGGGGCATAGAGGAGAAACAATAATGCACATTATGTGAAGAATAATGTGTTTTTGAACCTTAAACCGCATAAACACATTGCGTTACACCAAATACACAAAATAATGTTCTTTTTAGCAGCATCATATAACCCCTTTAAGGTAGTCCTATAATATGAAATGTACATGTTCTGTCACAAATTTAGTTTTTTTTTAGATAAATTGTACCTTTCTTTCTCCATCAGGGTGTGGCCAATGGTTTAATTGATGCTTTGTCATCGCTGCACATTTTCAGATGCTGGCCAGTCATTCTCCCAAGGCACTAAACACTGCCATGTGACCAGACCGCTCCACTGCAACTACACAGTGTGTACTTTCAACACTAAGACTTAAGGTAATATGTGTAAATGTTAATGACATATGTTTATGACAGATTTTTACTACAATAATTCAAATGTACTTTATTGTTCTCAGTGGCATCTATGCAGTGGTGGACGAAGTACACAAATCAAGTACTTGAGTAAAGGTAGAGATCCATATAATAAAATATTACTCCAGTTAAAGTAAAAGTATTCAGTTTTAAATTTTACTCGAGTGAAAGTACAAAAGTACTTGATTTTTTTATGTACTTAAGTAAAAAGTACCGATAGATGAATGTTTATTTTGCTGACATATGTTTATGACAGATTTTTACTACAATAATTCAAATGTACTTTATTGTTCTCAGTGGCATCTATGCAGTGGTGGACGAAGTACACAAATCAAGTACTTGAGTAAAGGTAGAGATCCATATAATAAAATATTACTCCAGTTAAAGTAAAAGTATTTTAAATTTTACTCGAGTGAAAGTACAAAAGTACTTGATTTTTTTATGTACTTAAGTAAAAAGTACCGATAGATTAATGTTGCTTTCTTTTTCCCTCAAATGTAATCTATCTAGGTGGTTGAATAAAAATATTTGATATTTTTTATATTTTAATAATAAAATATTACCTCAATTTAACACCAGCAAGCTCGTTAGCTAGACAGCTAGCATCAGCTAACATTATTGACTTATTTTCAGCATGGTTATGAATAAACATTTATATTTGTCTACTCGACTAGTTGATCCAGATACATAGTAACTTAGGCTATGTGTACTGACAAACAATACAAAAACAGATGTCACATAGGGCTAAATGTATAGCATTTTAGTAAAACTGCTAACGTTACAGCAGCGGGGGAGATGAACGTGCATGAGTTATTTTCTTTAATCCGTGTTATTTTAATGTTTTTTGACCTAAAACATAGAGACTCTGATGTTAATGTGTCTGCATTCAAGCATTTCAGTGGGCTTAAACAGATCACCCTTTACAGTAGATTTAGTTCACTAACAAAACTGACAGCTTTGATCTAAATATGATTTTTACATATTTTTTACATATTCAGTTACAATAATTAATCCTAAAATTCGACATTAGTAACTTACTTTTAACAGCATCAGACGCGCGCGCTCACAACATCTCCCGGTTCTTACTTGTGAATTCAGTTCACTGGAGACTCGCACTAAATGGATCATTTGAATCGGTGAGTTGTCGACTCGAGAACAACTGCAATCGGATCATTCTAATTCGTGAATGAATTATTTGGTGCGATTTGCGAACTGATTTAATGGGTTCATTGTAAAGAATCAGTTCGTTCATAAATCAGACACCGCTTCTGCGTCTCGGAGCACATGATATATTATAAGGAGTAACGATAAGTTTTATGAAATGTAGTGAAGTAAAAAGTACGATCTTATGCTTTGGAATGTAGTGAAGTAAAAGTAAAAGTTACTCAAAATAAAACTACTCCAGTAAAGTACAGATACTTGAAAAATGTACTTAAGTACAGTAACAAAGTAAAACTACTTCGTTACTGTCCACCACTGCATCTATGCTAATATTAGACTGTCTCATTCTTATTTTGAGGTCACCGTAGCCACCTGGATCCAGTCCGTATGCAGTCCAGATAGTGGATCAGCACCTAGAGATGACCTCTACAGCCCTGAATGTTAGAGGAGCCAGTGACAACTAGATGAGCCCCAGAGACAGACCCCTCCAAAGACCTCGTCACCTAGACGGCCATCAGCACAAGGCCACGGGAACCAGACGAGTCCTCTGCACAATCTGACTTTGCTGCAATTAAACTGCTGATTTCATCTGGCCAGAGAAGAACGTTGGAGTTTTGGTTCCTATGACACATGATTTTTCTGTTTAATACTGTAAAGCTGCTTTGACACAATCTGTATTGTAAAAAGCGCTATATAAATACAGTGACTGGAGTTTACTTGACTCAGTTCAGTTGAACTGTGACTTCGGCCTCATTTTAAAGATATAATTGTGAACAGTAGTAACATTTGTAAATTTTTGTTTGCAAACATTTTTTTAACTTTAGTCTTTTTTAAGTTCATTAAACAAATGTTTGAAAGACATTTTGCAGTTGTATTACAAAAGTAAAAGGTTATTGTATGAGAAATGTATTACATTATGAACACCCTGTGGCAACTTATAATGTAATCACAGTTCATGTTGTTAATACAACATAATTTAAAACAATTATTATTATGTTTACAATATGATAATTATCTTTCAATATAATAAATTTGAGCACAAAATATAATCATAGTTTTGTTAAAAGAAAATTAGGCTTATTAGTTTTTTTTTTACTTTTTATAAAAAGCTTACTAATTTTGTGATTATGACATGCTTAATTTTTTGAGATATAGGCCTGGTTTCACAGACAGGGCTTAGACTAAGCCAGGATTAGGCCATAGTTCGGTTAGGACATTTAAGTAATTTTTTTTTAAACGTGCCTTCGAAAAAAAATTATTGGTGTGCATCTTGAGACATAATAAAGGCACTGATATATTTT
>NW_015506773.1:169327-179475 GCF_001515645.1 Sinocyclocheilus grahami
ATCAGTCAGAGCAAGTTTCTTTCAGTTGAAACAGCACAGACTTAGCTTTTAATCTGGTATTAGGCTTAAGCCCTGTCTGTGAAACCGGGGGATACTCATTTAAATGGTTGTTATAAAAACTTGTTTATATTCTACACAAATGTAAAGGCCTAATGCATTTATAATTTTGGCGATATGATTAGACGGTTTTATCTTCCTGAGATAAATGTGACGTAACTGACACATTCTTCACAGGCTGTTATACTGATGATTTCCCTGGTTAAAACCGCTTATAGGCACAGAAATGATGCGTGATTGTAAGTTGTACTTTATTTTTCAACATATCTCTACATTCATGTTATAACTTGTATTAAAGTAAAGAATTGTTCATTTAACTTGTGCTCCGTGCTGCCGTTGCCTGAGGCAGATAACAACCTATCCCAGACTACATTAGACTTTGGAAACTTTTATTCGTTTTTTCCAAATTTGTTCATAAAAAATGCCTTTAATTCAAAGGACAAATAATTTAGTAGGGGTGCAACTGAATTGTTCCTAGCAATAATTTTGATCAATTAAAATATATTTATATGTAACCACTGTCATTGTCCTCATACCACGGACATTCCCTGAGATGTTAAAGTCCACATGAAATCAAAATTACGATATTTAATTTGTTAGTGCACATTGCTAGTCTTAAAGTCAATAATTAATCTGTGCAATTTAATCCTCTGAAAAATAAAAATTTTTTTTTGGTAATCGTTAATCAAAATCTGATAATCACTCTGGAATGGCATGCCCACTCTGATGACGTCAGTTTGACGGCTTGGGCAGAATTTGCTTAACCACGCACCTCCAACCATTAGTCTGCTGTGACTGAGACATGAGAGGAGGAGCGCAAAAATAAAACCCCGTCCTCTACTCAATATTCCGTTTCAGTTGGAAATACGCCATCACACTGATATCCAGTCGGTAGCAACTTCTGGTTCACACAGACTTCAAAGTAAATATGTCAGCAAACTGCGCTCTTTCAAGGATGTGCATTTAATGCATGGCCAAAGTAAGAACATAATCTAAGTGTTTAAAACATGCATAGTAGGATTGCCAACTGTCCCCGTATTTAAGCAACATTCCATATTAAATTCTTACAGAAAGCAGTTTATCATGTCACGCCCAGTTTAGGGAGCGAATCCCTCTAACACACACAAAAAAAAAAACAAGAGCACCCTTAGTTGAAACTGTAATAATGACATATTTGACAAACTCTTCTTCTGTGCATATTTGCATTTGCGCTCTGGAGAGCATCAGATGTTTTTATTTACAATGTTTGCAGTGTTGAGCAGTGTAGCTAATTACAGACACATCCATTGAACTGATGAACTGAGATGAGTGACAGGCTCAGTGCATTTGAAATTATAAAGGGAGCACTCTTTGCACACATACTACTTCTGTAATGCATTCAGAATTTTAAAGTTTTTTTTTTCATGATGCTAAGAAGAACAATGTCCCCTCACTAAAGTTCAGCTATAGTTTAGTTATTCTATATAAATACTAAAATGAATCTCAGACGTGAACATATTTGCTTTGCTTAATCCATTCATGTACAAATTATTTCTAAATAGGACGGTGGACTGGAAACCGGGTGTCTCAGATAAGACTGTTCTCATGCACTCTCTGCCACATTCACCTCAGTTGCTTCCATGGAGATACCTCTGTTGATCTGAGTTTGTGTTTACTTAATAAAAGTGAAGTTTACGTTACCTGTATCTCTCCTAGTCCTCGTCTTTGGCACACTGTGATATATATATATATATATACATATATATAAATATATTATACACATAGGGTAAATAACAGCACAAATATATTGACTGTCCCTTATACTGGGCTGCTTATACTTTATAATAAATGTATTACATTATAAACTGACCAAAAATATTGTCATAATTATATTTATAATAATGTAATAATTGTTGTTACATTTTGAGCTCAAGTTTTTATTACATTTTGAGAAAATTATTACATTATGACCATTTTATTACATTAATAATATAATACTTATTACATTATGTGCAGTTATTACATAATGAGTTGTTACATGCCCAAATAATAAATCTTAGTTGAGGTAACATATGTGTCACGAATTCAGTCCATGGACTTCTGTTTATTCACCACCAGAGGTCACCCTTTCCATTTCATTGACTCTCGCACTACACAAACTGTTGCATAGCACCCCGGACTACATTTCCCATCATTCTTTGCACAATTTGCACACTGCCCTGATTGCACTCATTGCACACAGCTGTTTCTAATTACCTCATTCACTATATAACACCCACTCTAACCACATTTCTCTGCTGAGTATGACCATATGAAACACTTGGAGTAAATGGTTAAATTTTAATTGATCTCATTTGCTGTAGTTTTCTAAATGTTTGACCAATTAAATCATTTTAGTTGAATGGACTATAATAAAACTATTTCAGTAAAGCCAACTGTGAACCAACTAAAAAAATAACAATTCGGGCAACAATTTGAAGACTGAAATCGACTGAATGTAAAATTTCTGTGGAACTAGTTACTAAATAATTAGTTGAAACAACTTGAAATTTTTTACAGTGTGGGTACTACAGCGTAAACATGGTTTGTGAAGACACCTCCTATGTCCCTGTAAACAAATGGCTTTAAAAAACATTAAATTGTGTTTATTTTTATTTATTTATTTATTGGAAATTCAAAAATTGCTTGTAGTTGTGTGAGGGGTAGGTTTAGGTGAAGGGTTAGGGTAAAAGGATAGAAAATACAGTTTAAGTAGAAAAACCATTACACCTATGGAATGAACCCATAATGATAGTGTGTGTGTGTGTGAGAGAGAGAGAGACCTTTTTTACACACAAATCACTCAAACACAGAAGCAGGAAACAGGAAACACGTGATTTCAGGGAAAGAGAAACTGAAGTGTAGTTGAGCTGTTGTGTGTTTCTGTTTCTGTATTCATGCAGTAAAATGGCATCTCAGGATGAGTTATTGTGTGCCGTGTGTCTAGATGTCCTGAAGGATCCAGTGACCACTTCCTGTGGACACAATTACTGTAAGAGCTGTATTACAGGCTGCTGGGATCAGGAGGATCAGAAGAGAGTCTACAGCTGCCCTCAGTGCAGACAGACCTTCAGTCCAAGACCTGCTTTAGCTACAAACACCATGCTGGCTGAAGTGGTGGAGAAACCGAAGAAGAGGAAACGCTCTGCTGACTGTGACGCTGGAGCTGGAGATGTGCAGTGTGACGTCTGTACTGGAAGAAAATACAAAGCCGTCAAGTCCTGTCTGATGTGTCTGAACTCTTACTGTCAGAATCACCTCGAACAACATGAGAGTTTGTTTAAAGGAAAGAGACACAATCTGACTGATGCCACTGGACGACTGCAGGAGATGATCTGCCAGAAACATGAGAAGCTCCTGGAGGTTTTCTGTCGCACTGACCAGAAATGTATATGTGTGCTGTGTACGATAGATGACCATAAAAACCACGACACTGTATCAACTGAAGCACAGAGGACAGAGAAGCAGGTATTTAAAACTAGACACTGATGAAATATTGTTGAGACTTTTTTTTATATGTGTTTATATCTGCACCCATATTAACAGCTTACAGCATTCACACTGCACACAGCAGCAGAAATGAACAGCAGCTGCAAGAAGAGTTTCACTGTTTGCTGAAAAAAGCAGTAAAGCAGTAAAAACACAATCTTTTGTAAACTAGGCTTTGATTAAGCAACATAAAATAATGGAGTGAACTAATCACTCATTCACTCATTCTATGTATAATTATATCAGTCAAAGTACAAGCTAAATGCAGTGACAGATGTCAGTAAATCTGACTGAATCTAGATGATTTCAGTCATTTAAAGCTTCACTTTGTTCATTTGTTTACTGTGTAGGGCTGCAGCTTAATTACACAGAACACAGAAACACTCTCAATGTGAAGCTCTATGTCTGTGTCAGTTTCACTATCACTGTATGTAATAGTGTAATACTATACACGTGCAGTGTAAAACATGCCTTAATCTTCATGTTAATTCATGTATGATGATTGTAACGATCATCACTTCTGGAGTTTGAACCTACAGCCATTAGTTAACAGCTCCACTTTTACTGGATTCATCTGTTCACATGAAGATTTAGTGCCAGTAGTTTTCTGTGACATTCACTATCATCCGTTTGTCCCGCAGAAGCAGCTGAAGGAGATGCAGAAGACATTCCAGCAGAGAATCCAGCAGCGAGAGAAAGATCTTCAGCAGCTGAGAGAGGCTGTGGAGTCTCATAAGGTGAGTCTGGAGAAGAAGAGAAGCTTGTCTCAGTTCAGACTCACCTCTTTCAGTTCCACTGAAGGAACAGAGCTAGGATCAGAGAGCTGGGTTAGTTTGGTCTCAGGCTGCTGGGATCAGGAGGATCAGAAGAGAGTCTACAGCTGCCCTCAGTGCAGACAGACCTTCAGTCCAAGACCTGCTTTAGCTACAAACACCATGCTGGCTGAAGTGGTGGAGAAACCGAAGAAGAGGAAACACTCTGCTGACTGTGACGCTGGAGCTGGAGATGTGCAGTGTGACGTCTGTACTGGAAGAAAATACAAAGCCGTCAAGTCCTGTCTGGTGTGTCTGAACTCTTACTGTCAGAATCACCTCGAACAACATGAGAGTTTGTTTAAAGGAAAGAGACACAATCTGACTGATGCCAC
This sequence comes from Sinocyclocheilus grahami, assembly GCF_001515645.1. Taxonomy (NCBI): domain Eukaryota; kingdom Metazoa; phylum Chordata; class Actinopteri; order Cypriniformes; family Cyprinidae; genus Sinocyclocheilus; species Sinocyclocheilus grahami. The sequence continues at coordinate 174,039 of NW_015506773.1, forward strand.
TGGACGACTGCAGGAGATGATCTGCCAGAAACATGAGAAGCTCCTGGAGGTTTTCTGTCGCACTGACCAGAAATGTATATGTGTGCTGTGTACGATAGATGACCATAAAAACCACGACACTGTATCAACTGAAGCACAGAGGACAGAGAAGCAGGTATTTAAAACTAGACACTGATGAAATATTGTTGAGACTTTTTTTTATATGTGTTTATATCTGCACCCATATTAACAGCTTACAGCATTCACACTGCACACAGCAGCAGAAATGAACAGCAGCTGCAAGAAGAGTTTCACTGTTTGCTGAAAAAAGCAGTAAACCTTTATCAACACAATCTTTTGTAAACTAGGCTTTGATTAAGCAACATAAAATAATGGAGTGAACTAATCACTCATTCTTCGACAAAATGTATAATTATATCAGTCAAAGTACAAGCTAAATGCAGTGACAGATGTCAGTAAATCTGACTGAATCTAGATGATTTCAGTCATTTAAAGCTTCACTTTGTTCATTTGTTTACTGTGTAGGGCTGCAGCTTAATTACACAGAACACAGAAACACTCTCAATGTGAAGCTCTATGTCTGTGTCAGTTTCACTATCACTGTATGTAATAGTGTAATACTATACACGTGCAGTGTAAAACATGCCTTAATCTTCATGTTAATTCATGTATGATGATTGTAACGATCATCACTTCTGGAGTTTGAACCTACAGCCATTAGTTAACAGCTCCACTTTTACTGGATTCATCTGTTCACATGAAGATTTAGTGCCAGTAGTTTTCTGTGACATTCACTATCATCCGTTTGTCCCGCAGAAGCAGCTGAAGGAGATGCAGAAGACATTCCAGCAGAGAATCCAGCAGCGAGAGAAAGATCTTCAGCAGCTGAGAGAGGCTGTGGAGTCTCATAAGGTGAGTCTGGAGAAGAAGAGAAGCTTGTCTCAGTTCAGACTCACCTCTTTCAGTTCCACTGAAGGAACAGAGCTAGGATCAGAGAGCTGGGTTAGTTTGGTCTGGAGGAGTGTTGGGATGATGTTATTGAAGGCCGAACTTAAGTCCACAAACAGGATCCTTGCATAAGTCCCTGGTTTGTCCAGATGTTGGAGAATGTAGTGCAGTCCCATGTTGACTGCATCAGCCACAAACCTGTTTGCTCAGTAAGCAATCTGCAGGGGGTCCAGTAAGGGTCCAGTGATGTCCTTCAGATAAGCCAACACCAGTCTCTCAACAGGGAGAGTCCAGTGATCTGTTGAGGATCTGTGAAAAGATGTGGGCCAGCTGGTCAGCACAGATTTTCAGACAGGCTGGTGAAACACCAACTGGGCCTGGTGCTTTCTTTTTCTTCTGCTTTCTGAAGACCTGATGCACATCATCTTCACTGATCTGAAGTGCAGGAGTGGGGGAGAGGGGGTTGCTGGAGGTGTTAATGGATGTGTAGAGAGATGGTTAGAGCTGGTGTGGGGTATGAGACCGGGAGTTTTGAATCGACAATCAAGTCAAGTCAAGTCACCTTTATTTATATAGAGCTTTTAACAATACAGATTGTGTCAAAGCAACTGAACAGCATTAATTAGGAAAATAGTGTGTCAATAATGCAAAATAGTAAACACTAATTTTTCAGTATATGCGAAACATGCCCACTCTGTTTAGTTGGTCCATCTTTTTACAGTCCTTACTACAGACTTAGCAGATAGGCAACAGCTAGAGAGACTGGGGAAATTCATGTCAAACAGCTGCACTATTCAATTCAATTCAGTTCAAGTTTATTTGTATAGCACTTTTCACGACACAAATTGTTGCAAAGCAACTTTACAGCAAAAATTAAGTTTCTACAATATAACAATACAATGCACTACCAGCACTGGTGCCCCTCAGGGTTGCATCCTCTCCCCACTGCTCTTCTCCCTGTACACCAGTGACTATACCTCTACTTGACCCATCTGTCAAGCTCCTAAAGTTTGCAGACGACACCACACTTATCAGCCTCATCCAGGACAGTGACGATTCTGCTTACAAACAGGAAGTTAAAGAGCTGGCTGTCTGGTGCAGTTATAACAACCTGGAGCTGAACACGCTCAAAACAGTGGAGATTATTGTGGACTTCAGGAGGAACCCCCCCTGCACTCCCTCCACTCACCATCATAGACAGCACTGTAGCTGCAGTGGAGTCATTCAGGTTCCTAGGCACCACCATCTCTCAGGACCTGAAGTGGGACAATCACATTGACTCCATTGCCAAAAGGGCCCAGCAGAGGCTGTATTTCCTTCGCCAGCTGAGGAAGTTCAACCTGCCACAGGAGCTTCTGAAACAGTTCTACTCAGCCATCATTGAGTCTGTCCTGTGCACCTCAATACTTGTCTCATTTGGTTCAGCTTCAAAGTCGGATATCAGAAGACTACAGAGGATGGTTCTGACTGCTGAAAGGATTATTGGTGCTCCCCTGCCAACCTTCAAGGACACAGAAAATCACCCTGGATGCCTCACACCCAAGTCATCTCTTCTTTGAACTGTTGCCGTTTGGTCGGCGCTACAGAGAACCAAACACCAGGACAGCTAGGCACAATAAAAGTTCCTTCCCCAAGGCAACCTACCTCATGAACCATTAAATTGTGCAATAATATTATGTGCAATACCACTTATATACTTACTTGATACCACCTATCTTAGTCCATCCCTACATCTTATTCCATCTATAGCACACCTGTACATACAATTCTTGTCTATTTTTTGTTTATATGTGTATACTGTGTGTGTGTGTATATATATATATATATATATATATATACACAGTATATCTTTAAGAATAAAGATAAGTAAATAAAAATACACACTCACACACAGATATATACTGTATAGTGTGGCAATAAAGCTCTTTCTGATTCCTAACAGCGCTCTGCACAGACAGCAGTGGAGGACAGTGAGAGGATCTTTACTGAGCTCATCCGCTCCATTGAGAGAAGCCGCTCTGAGCTGATACGGCTGATCAGAGATCAGGAAAAGACTGCAGTGAGTCGAGCTGGAGGACGACTGGAGCGGCTGGGGAAGGAGATCAATGATCTGAGCAGGAGAGACGCTGAACTGGAGCAGCTTTCACACACACAGGATAATATCCAGTTCCTGCAGGTAACAGAAATCTAGAAGAACAGGATCATAGTGGACTTGAGCAGATCCTGCTGTGACAGAGAAACATTTCATGAGTGTTTTATTATATAATCATCAGTCCGACTCTCATCTGACTATCTTCTTTTGAAAGAGATGCTGCTTACAAATGGCTTTCAGCTCTGGAAATCTCTTCGAAACCATTTCTTTGAGTTATTTTTTCTAGAAGATATATTTAGCTGTCAAAAACCACTTGCGCCACCAACAGTTTAAAACTTCACACCTAATTTTTAAAATAAAATAAAAAGACTCTGTCTTAAGGGTCCTTGTGAAGTTTCAGTGTCTCTAACCGCTCTAATGTTATAAATAATGGTCAATCTAATCATAGCCTTTGAGATGCTTTTCCTGAGAAAATCTACTCAACCCTACAATGAGACTCCATTGATGTGCTTGAACTGTTAGATTGACATTTATGTTCTTAGCAGATGTTTATTCATCCAAACTATTCCTAGAAAGCTCACATAGAGTATAAGCGGCAAATACTAGAATCTGTAGCTCTAATGTGATTTAATGAATATGAGAAGAATGAAGCTGATGCTGCGAAAGTGCTGGATTGAGGTGAGTTACTAAAGATCAGTCAAGTCAACAAGAACAACAAATCTGATGTTCCTGCAGGTTATTGGGTGACGTGTGGAGCTGATGAGTTTTGACTTCTGTTTTCTGTAGAGTTTCCAGTCTCTCTCAGCACCTCCTGAATCTACAGACGTAAATGATGATCTCTTCAGTTCTCTCTTCTCTTCTGATGCTCTGAGAGAATCTATCCATCAGCTGAGAGACAAACTGGAGGATTTCTGCAAAGAGGAGCTCAAGAAGATCTCAGACAGAGGTAAAGTCCTGGAGATTCATCTGCTCTCAGAAACCAGTCCATCATCATCTCATATCATGGAGAACATCATATTAGAAATGCCTTAGGAATGGATGCAGGATCATGAGAATCACACTGTTCATGTCTATTGATTTCCACAGTCACATTCACCAACATCAGATGCAGATTAAGAAACTTTGGGCCTTTGGGCTATAGCAAAATAGCAAACCCTCTTCCTAGTAGCCTATCTTGGTGCCACAATGTTTTCTGCCAGAGGAATATTTAGTTTTGGTTTTTAAATTTTTAAAATTATATCTAAATATTTCATGGGTATGTTATAACCATAACCTCAGTCCTTTCATCTCAGTCATGCTATTGAAGGTAGAAGAGAGTTCACTCCACCCACCGACAATTCCTGTCAGACCTGAGACTTGAACCCACAGCCTTCAGGTTACAAGTCCAACTCTTTAACCATTAGGCCATGAGGCCCTAATAATTTGCTGTGGTTAGGGCAATTGGAATAAATAAAGGACGGGAACCAATAAGAATACTTCAAAAGCATTTAACAATATTAATATTCCATTATATTGCAGGCTCTTAATTATTGAATTCACATTTTTCTGCAATTAAAGTTGATTAAATTATCCTTTGTAGTTGCCCTAATGAAAAGCTATTGTAATTTTTGAATCCAAAGTTAACTGTATAGTATTAATAAACTTCTATTAAAGTGACTTATTGCCTTTATTTTACCCAATATTTAATATAAGTAGCCTATAATAATTTTCGTGACATTAATCATATATATCATTAATGCCATATTTCTACAGTGTCAGGAACTGCATGGTAATAAGTGTGGTGCTGTGGATTAAATCGCCTATTTACAGTTTACCTTGACACTTCCGTTTACATGGTCGGCGCTATAGTTATAGCTATAGCTATCTTTCTAGTGCACTTTTGTTCAGCACCTATTGAGTGCTAATGTACATGAAAAAAAATCAAAATATTTTTTGGGCTTTAATAACAGCGCTTATAATATGTGGGGGCGTGGTGGGGTTCCGGCGATCGGCCCACCGGGAAAAGTTTGGGTGGTCCCGATGTCCAATCAATCTAGGTCTACTTTTCCTTTCCTCCACAGCCAATCACGGGCCCCCTCCATCCGCGACCCTTATGTTAATCCAGCCCTGGTTCTCAGAGTGTTGAACTAAAACTGAAAGGATCAGAATTTGCTTGTTATCTAAATTAAGAACTAGTTGAAACCTTTCATGAAGGTTCCCAGGAGGTTCTACTGCCAGGAGGTTAATCAGAATAGATCATAATTTGAAACTTTCTAATTAAAAAAATAATAATAATGGACTGAAGCTCTCCAAACAAGCCCAGATACAGATAACAAAGCCAAGAAAGATGGGTCCAAATTGCTGCTCTTCAGATGGTTGCCTGCAGCTTCTTTCGGCAGTTATTGGAGAATTAATGAG
>NW_015506773.1:180492-183910 GCF_001515645.1 Sinocyclocheilus grahami
TAAGTGTCAAATACTAGAATCTGTAGCTCTAATGTCATATAATGAATATGAGAAGAATGAAGCTGATGCTGTGAAAGTGCTGGATTGAGGTGAGTTACTAAAGATCAGTCAAGTCAACAAGAACAACAAATCTGATGTTCCTGCAGGTTATTGGGTGACGTGTGGAGCTGATGAGTTTTGACTTCTGTTTTCTGTAGAGTTTCCAGTCTCTCTCAGCACCTCCTGAATCTACAGACGTAAATGATGATCTCTTCAGTTCTCTCTTCTCTTCTGATGCTCTGAGAGAATCTGTCCATCAGCTGAGAGACAAACTGGAGGATTTCTGCAAAGAGGAGCTCAAGAAGATCACAGACAGAGGTAAAGTCCTGGAGATTCATCTGCTCTCAGAAACCAGTCCATCATCATCTCATATCATGGAGAACATCATATTAGAAATGCCTTAGGAATGGATGCAGGATCATGAGAATCACACTGTTCATGTCTATTGATTTCCACAGTCACATTCACCAACATCAGATGCAGATTAAGAAACTTTGGGCCTTTGGGCTATAGCAAACCCAAGGGCCCTCTTCCTAGTAGCCTATCTTGGTGCCACAATGTTTTCTGCCAGAGGAATATTTAGTTTTGGTTTTTAAAATATAAATATTATATCTAAATATTTCATGGGTATGTTATAACCATAACCTCAGTCCTTTCATCTCAGTCATGCTATTGAAGGTAGAAGAGAGTTCACTCCACCCACCGACAATTCCTGTCAGACCTGAGACTTGAACCCACAGCCTTCAGGTTACAAGTCCAACTCTTTAACCATTAGGCCATGAGGCCCTAATAATTTGCTGTGGTTAGGGCAATTGGAAACAACTAATTATTTATAAATAAATAAAGGCTATATTGCAGGCTCTTAATTATTGAATTAAAAATGATTAGAACTGTTAAAATCTCCTTTGTAGTTGCACTAATGGAATGCTACTGTCAGGAATTATATTAACTGTAGTATTAGTAAGATCATGAATCAAGCAAAAACCATATTCCTTATTACCATGGTTTTATTGGTTCTTTCACAAAATCAAAAAGAAAAGGCTCCAGTTACTAACGTAACCTTAGTTCCCTGAGATAAGGGAACAAGCATTGCGTCAGTTTATTGACGCTATGGGGAAACTCCTGTTTACTCTGATACTGAAGCCTGATTTGTTAACATTTGTGTAGCTGCACAAACCAGTGGCACTCAAACCCGCAAGAACGGGTGGAGCCAACTACTATATAAGTCGGCCCAAGCACCATCTCATCAGAATCATTCGACTGAAGCGACAGTCAACGATTCGCATGCAGCTTATAGCACGTCACGCAATGCTCGTTCCCTTATCTCAGGGAACTGAGGTTATGTCAGTAACCAGAGCGTTCCCTATCGAATAGGAACTCCTGTTAAGTCAGCTTATTGATGCTGTCCAGGAGCACCGTGCTATGAGAAGAAGCAGAACTTAGCCTGCTCCACAAGCCCAACTCAGGAGCACTTGCCAGAGGGCTCTGTAAGCCTGAGCTATAGAAGAGACCAAAGTCAATAATCTGAGGTCTAGTTAAGAAAGCCGTTCCACTCAGCATGGAAAGGGGTAGATTTAGGCAGAAAGGATCCGCGCCTGCATAGCGGGGACATCTAAATTGTCAAATCCAATGAAGGTAGATGGCGATGACCATCCGGCGGCCAAACAAATCTCCCTGATAGAAATCCCACTCTACCACGCCCAGGAGGAGGCCATTTCTCTGGTGGAATGGGCCCTCACAGCTATAGGGCATTACAAGCCAACTGCGGCATAAGCCAGGGCTATAGCATCTATTATCCAGTCTTTGCTTTGTGACTGGCAGCCCCTTAAAGAGGCCTCCAAAGCACAAAAAGAGCTTCTCTGATTGTTTGAACAGGCCACAGCAAGTTGGGACCCTGCTCGCCGTCCGCCATAGGGAGAGCTAACAGGGAAATAACCTGGGCTCTGAATGGAGTTGAGAGCACCTTAGGTACGTAACCACATTGCGGTTGCAGAACGACTTTACAGTCGTTAGGCCCCAACAGGATGTGCTGACAGCACTTACAAGTCACCTACTCATTTGACCAATGCCAAGGCCAAGAGCAGAGCAGTTATGATTGACATGGGCCGCAAGCCAGACGTTTGAAGCAGCTCAAAAGGATGACTATAGACAAGTCCCATGTCGGCACAGTTCTAGGGCAAGGTGGGTTCAGTCTCTGAGCTTCCCTTAGAAACTTAATGACCAGGTTGTTTCTGCTGAAGAGCGGTCAGCCACGAGAGAATGATTCGACGTGATGGCTGACACATAAACCTTGAGTGTGGAAGTGGTACGGCCTTTGTCTAACAACTCCCATCGAGGGGTCAAACATGGCCAAAAAGGGATGCCAAATCTTGCCCTTTGCTTGCGAGAGAATGTCACTCCTCAATGGTATTGGCCATGGGGCTGCAGACAGCAGCCAAATCAGCTCTGTGAGCCAGGTTTGGTTCTCCTCCACTAGGAGAAGTGAGCATTTTGATCATTTTGACCTGCCTGATAATGTGAGGAAGCAGGGTGGTTGGAGGGAAGGCATACAAATGGGTGTTGGGCCAGCACAAGGAGCCGTACGTCAGGTTGCCCGCGTACAGAGCGCGAACCGGAGGTGTCCGTTGTGGCTAACTTCCTTCTGGACGTCACTCCCAACTGCACACCTGATAAAAACAGGTGAAGAGTTGTCCAGGGGGCCACAGTTCTGACACAGCAATGAGTTACCATGATATAACACCAAGCAACCAGCATCGGACAGAACACGAGTTTTGAGCCAATATTGGAGGGGCCACATGTGTAGCAGGCCCAGGAGAATCAATAAGGAGGCAGCCACTATTAGGCCAAGCAACCTCTAAAACACCCTGAGGGGGACACATAGTCCCCAACTTGAATGATGCCGCAATTCGCTGAATGTTCAGGGAGCATTCTGGCATAATTCGGGCTTGCATTTGAACTGAGTCTATAACTGTTCCCAGAAAGCACACTCGCTGTCTGGGAGTCAGAAAACTCTTGGCTGAGTTGATTCTCAGCCCAAAATGCTCCAGATGGTTGAGCAAAAATGACATGTGAGCGATAGGTTCTCGTTCTGATTTGGCTAGCATCAGCCGGTAATTAAAGATGCGGATTCCCATCTGGCTTAGAGGGGAAAGAGCTGCGTTCCTGCACTTCATAAAAGTGCAATCTCAAAATGGTCTGTGATGGGGGTCCATCATCATCTCATATCATGGAGAACATCATATTAGAAATGTCTTAGGAAGGAATGCAGGATCATGAGAATCACACTGTTCATGTCTGTTGATTTCCACAGTCACATTCACCAACATTGTTCCCGGGACCATGAACGACTTCCTACAATGTAAGTCAGTAAGAAAACAAG
>NW_015506773.1:183975-186042 GCF_001515645.1 Sinocyclocheilus grahami
CACAGATCAGTCGTATCCTGATCATCCAGACAGATTTGATGTGTATCGTCAGGTGTTGTGTAGAGAGAGTGTGAGTGGACGCTGTTACTGGGAGGTGCGGTGGAGTGGAAATATTGGTGTGTTTATATCAGTGTCATATAAGAGCATCAGCAGGAAGAGAGGTGATGAGTGTTTGTTTGGACGTAATGATCAGTCCTGGAGTTTCTTCTGCACTCCCTCTAGATATTCATTCATACACAATAACATAGAGACTCGTCTCCCTGTGATGCACATCAGCAGTAGAATAGGAGTGTTTGTGGATCACAGTGCAGGAACTCTGTCCTTCTACAGCGTCTCTGACACAATGAGCCTCATCTACACATTTCAGACCACATTCACTCAGCCGCTCTATCCTGGGTTTAATATTCATAAAGGATCATCAGTGAAACTGTGTTGATGAGTCAGAATAGACTGCAGAGATTTTACCCATAATGCTTTGAGCTGCATGATGAATCAGTAACAGAGAGATGTTATAGAGTCTCTTCTTTTCTCTTCATGATCTTAATACTGCAGCTGAAATTCTTTCAGTGAAATAACATGTCAGAATAAATGTGTGTAATAATTCCTCATATAGACAGTATAGCAGCTCACTTTTTGTGAAAACACACACTTAGAGCAGCTTCTCTGAATGTATATAACCGTAATATTGTTTTATCTAATGATTGCATGGTTTTAAGGGATATTTGTCTTGTCATGCGTAAGAGATCAGAGAATGTCTCCATTTCCAGGTTTTTTAACATCCCAGGATGTTGTGAAGCGGTAATTTTACATAGTTTTCAGTTATGATAACATTTGTTGATGAAGTCTGTGCATCAAAACATACACAAGTAAGATTATTCAGGTTCTTTTTATCATAATTTTTCTCCTGCTTTCTGCTCTTCTCTGATTTCCTCTGTTATCCTCTCAGGCTGATTGAAGACTTTGAGTTACTGCAGGTTTTGGGTTTTAGATAAAATTAATGTCTACTGACAGGATCTGGTATTCCTGTCAAGGAGATTTGATCTTATGCTTTTGGAGCAGTCATTAGGATGTTGGCACAATCTAACAGTGATATATTTTCAACATTTACAGGGGACAGTGTGTGATTTTATTGCTGTCTGAATCCAGCTGTTTCTTGTCTTTTGTTCTATTTATGGTTGTTATTCCAACAGGCTGTATCGCATTTATATCTGTATATTTCTAAATAAATAAAAAAACGAAGAAAAAAAAGAGTTTTGAATCTTTTGAAATAGGCTATTATTGTATAGCAGATACAATAACATGTTAAAATATGTGTTATATACATTTATACAACAGTTCTTTCTGGTCCTCAAAACTGATTGGCTGATAAGAGTGTGATATTAGACTGATAACAGAACTCCAACAACCGTTTCACAGTTTGTATCACTCCGTTTGCGGTATTTCTCACATTCTAACGAATGGCACGGCAGGTCACCCAAATCCACTATAATTTTATAAATAATACTGTTTTGTGTCATGGAATGTAGTTTTAGGAATTTTTTAGGCAAAAATATAGTTGTTTAGTCTATAAATATGCGGTTTATTATTAGAGATAACGTCTATTTGAAAATTTACTTCAATGTTTTTGGGGATGTGAGCTCCAGTGCATCAGCGGCCGTTCAGTACTCATGGACACGCCGAGAGCAGCCTTACCTCAGCCAGATCTTCTGGGATTTGCCACTGGCTCTGATGTCTCTATAGTGGTTAAACATGAGATATAATTCGTTTTGGGTAAATCTCGTGGGCAGTCTTTGGTCTCGTTAATCTATATTTACATTTAGTGATTTAGCAGATGCCTTTATCCAAAGCGACTTACTAATGAGGACAATAGAAGCAATCAAAATCAACAAAAGAGCAATGATATGCAAGTGCTATAACAAGTCTCAGTTAGCTTAACGCAGTACACGTAGCAAGTGTTTTTTAAATTATATAATAAAAAGAAAACCGATAGAATAGACAAAGAATAGAGCAAGCTAGTGTTAGAGGCCTTTTTTTGATTTTGTTAATTGTATAATAAATAAAAAGAAA